>NC_056522.1:253057368-253090487 GCF_019175285.1 Sceloporus undulatus
TTGGACTGGATGGCCCTTGTGGTCTGTTTCAACTCTACGACTCTATGATTCTAAGAAAAGGCATATTGCTATGAGCAGGTGATCAGCTAGAATCTCACAAAAAACAGCTGAAGAAAAGAAGATTTGAAGAATTTTCCCAACAGTAAGCAAGTTCCACCATGGCTTGTACAAATGTGACATGGGTTGTCTATTGTATTATTCTTTTAATGTTGCAAGCCTCTCTGGGTCCCAGTTCTGGGAAAAGAGCGGGATAATAATAATAATAACAACAACAACAACTATTTCACCATGTTAACATTTAGGATAGTTAAGTTTCCTGCCACCTCTTAGCATGTGAACCACCAGCAATCTTTGATTACCTAAAGAATTTAATTTGTGTTGTTTTATTAAGTAGATGCTAGTTTTGCCTGGCATATGATCACTGTTATGGGAATGCATCTATGCATTTAATTTGTCTGTGCAACAAATAAAGCCAATGTCTTCTCTCACTTTCCTATTATTGTCTCTTGTTACAGGAGTACACCATGCTGTGCATGCTCTGTGGCAGGGCAGAAGATTCCATCAGTGTTTTACCAGATGATCCTCATCTGATGACTCCTTTGTTCTAAAGAGTTCTGGTTTTTTAATTGACTGTGTTGTACTGATTTATAAACATGTATAAAAATGGTGGGCAGTTGCCCTTCAGATATCATTTGGGCTTCAATTTCTCACAAGATCATATCATGAATTATTCTGACTAGAGCTGATAGGAGGTACCATTCAGTAACATCTGGAGGGTCACAGGGTGCCCTCTGTGATACAGAAAGTTAAAGTGATTGGCACAGGTTCAACAAATACCAGCTTGATTTATCAGGCAAGCCTCTGTCTCTTCTTGCTACTCAATTTAACCTCTCCATTGAAAGAAAAAATGCACCTCACTTCTAGATAGCACAAGGAAGAAGATAAGCCTTTACTTGCAGCAAGCTATGGAAAAGGAAAAAAAGCTTGTTTCCTCCAATGCTTTCTGCACATGACAACAGGTTTGGGTTTTTTTTTACATCTTCCAAGGCTGGGCTGTAGGAAGCAGGGTCTTGCAGAAAGCCTTGAAAAGGGAGAGAGAGAAAAAACAGACATTTGTCCAGCTATTGCTGTCCTCATAAGTGAAAGAAGACCCAGTTTCAAGCTCCTAAGTACATGTGGAGAGTTGGCTCATGGCACTGAACCCTTAATCCAGTTGCTAGTCCTAGTTAGAATAGACCCACTGAATCAGTGGGGTCTACATATCTGTTGACTTACCATTCAGCAGTTGATTCAGTGTAGCTGCTCTAGTTACATCCAGCAGTTTGATTCAGCCCTGAGTCTTGCTTCTTCAGGAGCTTGGCTAAGGACAGAAACAGCAGGAGAACACAATTTTTCTTAACTGAATATTTGCACTACATACAGACAAATTCCACACGTTATATACCCACGTTTTACTCTTTACTGGAACTCAACAGTCTTTACTGGAGCCTCCACCACAACCAGACAGAATGAAACAAAATACCACAACCACAATTTATACTCACAATAGACCAATGCTCTCCTCCAACTCTTCACCAGCACCTAACTTCTAGCTATTTAAAACAAAATACCACAGAAGGGAAAGGTTTGCCACCACACAAAAGGTAAAACAATTTATTGGCACTTGGAGATCAGTAGATTAACTACCCCCAGCACAACTGAGCAAGTGCCTTATACTTTCACACTTTGGCAATCAATACTTAATTTATACTTACAATCTTTCAGTTCCCAGTTCCTTGCTTATGTTCCCTAGGGGCCCGGTTCCTGAGTTTTGGCAAGAAGGCTTCTCTGGGCAGAACCTTTGCTACTGGCTCAGCTAACACAGGGAGGGGGTCCTTTCTCCCACTCCCATCCAAAGATTTGGACCGGTCAACGAGGCTCCCTTTTTAGTGCACTTTTCCCTATATTTTATACTTTACCTGTTCCTGAAGAGATGATTCTTTTTCTATTTTTTACTTTTCCCTTTCCTTTTCCCCCAGTGAATTTTCAAATTACTAAGTGGTCTCCTTGGCTAGACTCTGACTCCACCACATGAGCCAATCCTTATCTTATCCCTCTTCAATTAAAGGTATTGAAGTGCGCGCAGGGCCTTGATAAGAATCTACTCGTAGTAGAAACAAATATGTAGCCAGGAAAGAGTTAATTTCTCCCACTCTGCCAATTCCTGCTTGCCTTGGCTCCTGGCTGGCTCGCCAAATATGTAACAGAAATTTCAGGAAACTTAGATTTCTAGGATTGGCAGAGCAATAGGATTGGCAAGAGGACCTAGTAATTGAAAATCCATAAGTTTATTTCCAATTGTCGACAAAGGAAAACATTGAACTCAGTGGAATTCAAGTTCCAAAAAGCTGAGAACCCCGAACAAGACAAAATGGCTCTTTTTATATTATTCAAGACAAAGAAGCTTCTTCAATACACCTGATTGGCTAATTACAATTTAAACATACAGAATTCTTACAATCAGAACAGAAATACATGCATACATTAAAACTGCATCATCACTCCTTACCCCCTCCTGTAGGAATTCAGTGGCTTCCCTCCTAACCTTGCTTCTGAATGTCCTTATCTCAGTAGTTTATGTTATGTCTTTTTACTGGTGCCAGCTTCCATTCAGGTCAAGATGCACTCACTATTCCTTTGCTCTAGTTTTCCCTAAACTCCAAGCCTTTATTTCAAAAACCATCTCTCTGGCTGACAAAGGTGACTCCATCTTTCTATAGTTTTTATTTCAACAAGGAATTTTCCCACCACAGCACTGCTGTGGATCTCGCTCATTAGGGATCAAGAGACACTTGATCTTTGCAAGTGGTTTATTGATGCCTGAAATTAGTGCAGCCCACCAACAAGATATTTAAATTAAAACTGCTTACCTACCCATGACAACCATATAGTGCTCCCTAAACCTGTAGGTGGCATACAGACCAATTATAAAAATTATGTATGTAATTAATTGGAGCAAACCTGGGAGTGCTTTCATTTCCCAGTTACAATTCTGTCCTGAGCAATTTGGCCCAGCAGACATCTGTGACAATACTACCTTGTGGTACGTGACCATTGCTATCTAGCTTTAGTTAGAATGCAGTTAACAACCAGCTGATATTAACTGTGAGGGGGTATTTTAAGCGCAAATCAGAAAAATGTGATGTTTCATCCTTTAGGAACTGTGCAAAGCATAATACCTTTAGCCAGTGCACATTTCTTGAATGCATATGCTCTGTATAACACACAGTTCATTTCTTCCAGCCAAGATTGGAAGAATCAACTCTGTATGAAAATGCTACAAATTTCATCAGTTGTTTTGGAAGGATTGTACAGTAGTGGCTGCTTCTACACTGGTTTCTGCTCTTGCTGCAGTTGACATTCTGAAAGTCTGTTTTCATGACCCAAATGCTGTGCTGAAATGTACATTGAGTCATTTATTGTTTCTCCTGTATTTATGCTACTCCTTGCTTAAGAGCCAGATTTTTCTCATGCATCAAAATTACATCATGAAACAGCTATCAAGAAAACTACAATCTGCTGTGATAATGTAACAGTTGGGTAGATGGTGAAAGATGTACACAGATGTTTCAACACAAGTCCAGTGTTAGCACAGACCAGCCTGTATGTTATCAAGCTGATTGGCCATAAGAATAGAGCAGGGGTAGGCAACCTGCGGCCCGCGGGCCGGATGCGGCCCGGCGAGGCCTTGGGACCGCCCAGTCCTGCCGCCGATTGCTGCCAGGGCCTTTGGGGGGCAATTGTCTATAGAAGCCTCAGAAACATGCATTTATATTAACATTTTTTAAAAAATCAGCAAATTTTTTCGTGTGTCCTCCATTTTTTTTTTAAAGTGTCTTCCATTTGAAAATTTTGTCCTACATTTGTCCTGCTTTATTTATATATTTAATTTTTTTTAATAAAAATTATTTAATTATTTATTTTTTTGCTTCAGCCCCCCAGATGTCTGAGGGACAGCAACCCGGCCCCCGGCCCAAAAAGATTGCCTACCCCTGGAATAGAGCATAGCCTGTCTTTGACTATTAGCTGTGACAGGTAAATAGAATCAGTATACCTGATTACCAGATGGTGTGGATAGAGTCAAGATCATCATCTTCATTCTTTGATATGAATTTCTGGATGACCACTTTAGGAAGTCGGGATACTTAGTGTGATGCACCTTTCTTTGTGATCCAGCAAGGCAATTCTAATTGTAGTATTCATTAAAATGTGATATGAATGGATGGTATTGAAATGTTTGCTCCTTAAATGACTGATCCAACCGGCTAAAATTTTGGAAAAGTAGTAGTTCAGAGTGAAAAGACATGTTTTATTGAGTGGGTTGATGGATGCAATACATCACAGTTAAACAAGATTTAAATTGCATCTTTCACATTGAGAGAGTTGTGCATATGATTCTCTCCACTGAAATCAATGACACTTAAATGAGCCTGAAGTGCAGCCACTGTTTCTAAATTTTTAAACAGCAAGCAGCTCCTTTGGCAGAATTTCATTTTGCTTTCTTACTATAGAGTTTTCAGAGACCTAGCCATGTTAATTTGTTTCAGCTTAAAATGGGGGGGGGGGATATTATCCCACTTCTTCATATGCACTGATAGAAGTGAATTGTTGTCCATGAAAGCTCAATAAATGAGTTACTTTCAATGATTCTGCTTGTTTCCTTCATTTGTTATATCTCTTTTCCATTTCCTAATATAGAGAAAACGCTTTGGAATAAATTTGCATTGTAGTAGAGTAGAATAGACCCATTGAATCAGTGGGATTTACATTCCTGTTGACTTACTAAATTTTCCATTGATTCAATAGTTTAGTGGGGGCTAAAAGTTGCATTTAGGTTTCCTTTCTTGTTGGTTGGCGTTAATTTCTTGGCTCTGTTATATTAAACGTTGCATATTGATCTTAATTCCTGGAAAGCTTGACAAAGTGGAGACATTAATGAGAATCATAGATTTTATGTATCTTTTAAGCTAAAAGGCGCCCACTAAGACCTGGCCTTCTGCCTCAGTCCATTAGACACATATGCTTCTTTCCTTTTGCACTTTAGCACTTCAGGGAAATAGCTCTATATGGCAACAAATCAAACATTGTGAAGGAGGGTCTCTGACTGCTCTTTATGCCATTCCTCACTGCAGTGCTTGGCACTAAATATGATATGGTAGTGATGAGAAACAGGCCTTGATGCTTTTAAGTGTATAAAGAGAACTACCAATGTGGCCTCGTTCCTTCAGCCGTGCAAGGAGGTCGGGAAAGTTATGGCTCTACAAAGAACTGGTGCTTGTTAAGGGCAGTAGTATAACCCTTCCACACCTTGTTTGTGACTACAACATAATGTAAGTCTAGTCTTTATTTTGGATTTAGAGCTTTGACGTTTGCATTACTATGAATCTCCTAGGTTTATATGGTTGAACAGTGGCAGGGCTGAGGGAAAGTGAAATCTCTCTTCATCCATCTAGCAACGTGAGCCCTGCTAAGACTGGGCCATGCTTTTAATGGGAGTCATGTTGCATGGAATGGCTGACCCAGTTTGCAAAAGTTGGCCTTGTTCTTTCTGTGTCTACTGCATACTAATGTAGTTTTGCCTACCTGCAGGAGAGAGAGAAAAAATGGATATTGAGAAGAGATACTCTGTTTGGAAATATCTGCATTTGGTGAAGGTGTCCCTTTGCAGTTGAAACTTAAACTTTCTGTAATATATGATATGGTAATGGTGAAAGAATGGCTGGAGCTGGATTTAGGTTTCCTTAGGTCTAGAATATGGAATCAATGAATATATTGGGGGTATGTGTGTTGAATGGAAGAGGAGCTGCCAAGCATTAAGCACTGGACAGATGCAAAAAGTATGTGTAAAAATGCATGTAAGTGCCAGGAGATACTTTATGTGTTAGGTTTTACATATAGAATCAATAGAGTTGGAAGAGACAAGAAGGGCCATCCAGTCCAATGCCCTGCCACGCAAGAACGCACAATCAAAGCACCCCTGAAAGATGGCCACCCAGCCTCTGTTTAAAGACCTCCAAAGAAGTAGACTCCACCACTCTCCGAGGGAATATGTTTCACTGCCGAACAGCTCTTACTATCGGGAATTTCCTCCTGATGTTGCTCTGGAATCTCTTCCTGGAGTTGGAATCCATTGCTCTGGGTCAGCCCCAGAAAAACCCATAACAGGGTCACCTTAGGGTCACCATAATTTGGAAACCACTTGAACGCACACAGCAATCACAACAATAACAGTAACACGCATTAGCAGCTTAAGCGTAGGTAATATACAATTTGGAGTGCATAGCTGAAACCCATGCATCCTCTTGCTTAATAGCATTGCATTTCTATGCAATTGGAAGACCTGAATTTTCTTCTGTTCCCACCAAGGATTAGAATCTGCATTAATGGTGATGCAGTGATTAAATGCCAGTATGGCAGCCACAAAGTTGTGAATTCAATCCCAGGGCTCCGAGGTTGACTCAACCTTCCATTCTTTTGTAGGTCAGAAAAATGAGTACCCAGCTTGTGGGGGCAATTGGCTTACAGATTCAAAACCACTTAGGGAGTGCTGCATTCACTGATAAGCAGTATAGAAATGTTGTTACTACTATTGCTGTTCTCTGGAGCAGTAGAAAACATGCTCGCTCCAACCTCAATATGACATCCCTTCAAATATTTAAACAAGGCTATCATATCATCTCTTAAACTTCTCTTCTGCAGGCTAAACATCCCCAGCTCCCTGAGTCGGTCCTCATATATTCTGAAGGAAAGGGCAATTTGTCTGGTCATGCTCAGTTTTGCCTTTTTCTTTATGCAGCAGTGTTACTCTCTGTGCTGCTCTCTGGATGCCCTCCTGTTTATTTGGGCAGCATAGGGAGTGATTCAGCAGCACTGTGTCAAATGTTTTACCTGTGTGACCATCCTTCCTTTACTGGTTGGACAGAACGATAGCAGCCTGGAATGCTGCAGTCTGCCACTGTCAGATGAAGAGGGGATGATAAACAGAACTGCAGGCATCTCATCTGCCTGCAGAGTTCATGAAATGAGCTCACTTTTTCTGCAGCATATGTCCCTCAAAATTCAATCTGCTTTCAGTTTGCTTTTTCCCTCCTCCTCCTCTGCCTCCTTCCCCCTTAGATTAAACATGCATCCAATGTGATTTAAGATTGTGCTTTTATGGAATGACATGGGCACCTGAATATTTGCTGGAATTTATATAATGGTCTGGGCAACTGTGTTCATCCAGATCCTAAGGCTTACATCAGTGTTCCTTCTCCCCTCTTTGTTAAACTAAGCCATAACAATAAACTTTATTCCTTCACAGGTTGGCAACAGTTCTATAGGTTAATGTATTGAGTAGAGACAATAGAAAAAAATACAGTTATGCATAATCTGTAAATATGGCCGTAATGTGCTAGTTTTGAGCCCCTATAATTACTATATCTTCTACAGAGGATTTGTCTGTTATCTAAAGGTGAGCAAGAGCCTTCTGGAGAGATTCAAACTTGATCTAGACTAGTTCTAACAGAGCTTGGAAAGTTACTTCTAAAAAGTAATTACTTATTCCAAGGACCTAAATTGGTAGTTATAATTGCAATTTTTTAAAAATTAACTTCTTTCTCACTGTTCAAACATAACTGAAATAGTTACTTTAGATACTTTTTTAATGCCGGAATGCTACAACTTTGTACTACAAAGCATACCTAAATGGTTAGGTCTAATACACATATTTTAGTAACGAACAGTTGCATTTCAAAAAAGTGAAGTTCTCTCTTATTATGTTGCAATCATAATGTAATTTAATCATGTGTTTTTGCTGGTGATAAATCATTAATAACTCTGCTTTCCAAAAAATGTAATTAGGTAAAGGAGAAGACTGTCTTTAAATGACTGTCCGTTTTGCCTATTGACCTTTCGTAGCCTAACCTAGTGAAAAGCTGAGTAGATGCTACTAGTCCCCAGATCAGTTTAGATTGGGGCTATTTTGAAAAAAGTAAGTGCTGATTCAGAACTAATTCTGGGGCACAATTAAATTCGTTTTGAAAGAGACCATTAATAAAACTACATTGTAAGCTTATGTTTTGGTCTGGATGCCCTCATCCAAATCTGCTGTATTCTAGATTGGCAAAACACCAGTTTCAGCAGAGTGTGTTGTTTAACACTGCTACGTAAAAGACATTTTTGTTCCCATAGTCAAAAACTGAATTTGAAAACCTTTTAGATGTCTCCATTAAACAAGAAGTAGTGTATAGAGGAAATCTAAATCAGAGGCTTTCAAGGTAATAGGTTGCATTTTTTAACCTCTTCCTTAATTGAATTTTAATCTTCAGGAATCTCAGCCTTGTAAGTGCTCCCCCTTTTCAAATGTTCAGAGTAGGCCTTAGTAGCTATCTGTGAAATAAAAGAAAAGGAGAAGAAGGTTCTTAAACTTCTTTTTTATTTGACTTGTGAAACCAATGGTGCCCAGCGAGCAAAAGCTGTGGGATCAGCACCTTTACACACTTCAGGTTCCCTCTTTTGAGCTTTGGGAGGACACCGTCACTTAGTAAAAGTCTGATATTAGCTCTTGTAGGAGCCAGAATGAAGCACCTAATGCACTCCGCAGGAAAGGAGAGGGAGGAAGGGTAAGGAATGGTGCCATGGGCATTTCCTTGATTCTGTTGGTGATCTGTAAGGGGATACTCATGATCACAGTGAAGTGAATTTCGATCACAGTGAAGTGAATTTCGAGCCACTCTTCTGACCAGTGTTGTTATGTTAAAACTATTAGAATAACTTCAGAAGTAGTGTCAGTTTCCCCTGCCTTATTTGGCAAGCTTCAAAAGGCGCTGTATGTCAGGCTCAATGTTGGTGGTGAGGAAACGGGGGCTGTAGCGCTTGAATGGCTCTCCTTCCGGACCCACCAGGAACTTTTCAAAGTTCCAGGAAATATCGTTGCGGTTCACTGGACTCCATGTGATGAACTTGGGTTCCATCATGAGGCAGGAAGGGTTGTCATCTGGGTAAGGGAGCTTGTCCTTCAGGTAAGCAAAGACGGAGTGGGTGTTCTTGCCATTCACCTCACATTTCTGGCAAAGAGTAAAGTTGGGTTCAAAGCCAGAACCAGGACGCACATGTTTCAAGTTGTTGAGGATCTCTTCATTGGTGCAGTTCTCCTGTCAGGTTCAAGGGGGAAAAGTTAGGAGAAATGGCACCTGCCATACAAAGTATCAAAGCTTGGTCTGTTCCCTGTTTCTCTTAGTGGTACCAATTTTTGATACATGCTACCCCCAACTGCATGACTTCACACACACACACACACACACACACACATTCTATTAGAGGTTTAAATTCATGTACATTTGGCTTTACCATAAGGAAAAGTGCAGCGGGTCACTGTCCAGAAAGGCCAACACATTTATTTTCACAGCCAGAAAAAGGTGCTTATGAAATTTTCCCCCTCAAGTACCCAAATATTTGGTTAGCTTTGAGTATTAATAGAAGCTGGAATGTAATGTCTCTAGGAAACATTAGGGCTCTTTCAGACTGCACAGTGATAGCAGTATGATTCCATTGCCATACTCCATGCTTTGAAATCTTGAGGAGTTTTGGGAGGGACATTTAGAAGTCTCAGACAGAGAGTTCCTCCAGTACGTCTCCAAACTACAGGATTCCATAGGATGGAGCCATGGCAGATATCTTGGAATCAGATTGTAAGCCTGAGGGCAGGGAACCATCTAACTAAAAGATTGTATGTACAGTGCTGTGTAAATTTACAGTGCTTTATAAATAAAGGTTAATAATAATAATAATAATAATAATAATAATAATAATAATAATAATAGCATTATAATTGTGTGGTGTGAAAGGGCCCCAGATTGGGGAAGACTGAGAGGTTTATCACACAGGGCTTTTTGCAGCTCAGATCTGGGGTGACTCCTGGTTCAGCTATGTGAATTCACGTCGTAACATGAATGTTTTATTACACCTGGTTGCCCTTCCGTTGCCCTTCCGAATTGAGAGAGAATAAAATCCAAGGCAAGTCATGTGATGCGGATTCACGCAAAGCGGAGTGAGTGCAAATTGTATTACCACACCGGTGCATACCATGCGGATTCAACGATTCGAATTGGGACCCTTGTGCATGCTCAGTGGGGCTCCGGATGCTGTCCTCCTTCTCTGCCCCCTCCCAAGCTGTCATCCTTCAGGCTGAAGAAGCAGTCAGGGGATGATGGGATAGATCGCAGGGGGTCACTGGAACCAGGATTGGGCTCAAGGAGCAGTCAGGGGTGAAGGGATAGGTTGCAGGGGGGTCACTGGGGCCAGGATGGAGCTCAGCAGCCAGGGGATGATGGGATAGGTCACAGGGGGTCACTAGAGCCAGGATCAGGTTGAAGGAGAAGCCAGGGAATGATGGGATAGATCGCAGGGGGTCACTGGAGCCAGGATCGGGCTGAAGGAGCAGCCAGGTGATGATGGGATAGGTCACAGGAGGTCACTGGGGCCAGGGTCAGACTGAAGGAGCAGCCAGGGGATGATGGGATAGGTCACAGGAGGTCACTGGGGCCTGGGTCGGACTAAAGGAACAGCCAGGGGATGATGGGACAGGTCGCAGGGGGTCACTGGGGCCAGGATCGGGCTGAAGGAGCAGGCAAGGGATTATGGGATAGGTTGCAGGGGGGTCACTGGGGCCAGGGTCGGACTGAAGGAGCAGGCAGGGGATGATGGGATAGGTCGCAGGGTGGCAGAGAGGACGAGATGGGGATGCAAGAGCAGTCAGGGGATGATAGGATGGGTGGCAAGGTGGCAGAGAGGATGAGATAGCATGAAGGAGGAGGGGGGGATGAAGGAGCAGGACGCAGGGTGCCAAGGGGGGCGACATCGGAGTGATCTTCCACACCAGACCAATTCGAAGTGAAATCAAAGTGAGCTTGAAAGCGAATTCTGTGAATTCACTTTTTTTCCGATTTCACCAAAATGAGGGGTCATTTTGGAATCACTGTGGAAGCGCCCATAGAAAGGAATCTTGTCTGATAACACATTCACGTTATGATGTGAATTCGCATCGTTGGACCCACAGCACGTCAGATCTGAGCTGCAAAATCTCCCCAAAGCTCCGTGTGATAAACACCTGAGATAATGAAATACATGCATTGTCAGCAGAGAAGCAACATTTATTGCAACACAAAAGATGTAAGGGCAATTGTATTTTTTCCCTTTATTTTATTACTGTCCTACTGTTTCCCCATTATGGGATTCATAGTGGATTACAACATTGGTACAGTTGCCTTGCTTAGAATGGCCATACTGACCAGGAATTCTGAAAATGTTGCTCTTAAAATTAACTCCCCCAGTTTCTACTTCCAGATGGCATAGATCAGAAGAGTTTTCTCTGGAATCACTAGAAGTGCTGCAGTCTGTCTCAAAGAGTGTGATGGAGTTCAAGTTCTCCCATGGTCTGTCCGTATTCCAGCAAGAGCTGTGATACCTTGTTTTCACAACCTCATTTCTTCTGTAGGAGGTTTTTCTGTATATCCAACATATCCACTATATGATTAAGGGTTGAGCAATTCTAGATGACCTGAGTAGGTCGAAGTATTGATGTGCATCATCCTTTATCAGCCAAAAAATAGTATCTAAGTCTCAATAAGCATCCTCCAGCAGTTATAGCAGATTTTCTCAATATTTATTTATTAATTTGCCCTAGAGGAATGCTTGAATTTATTTGCAAGGCTCAAGGAACCCCTGCATAAAATATTTATAGACCTACAGCTCAAAAAAAGTTTGCTCATTTTTTAAAATTATGATCTCTCATGGAACCCCTAGTGGCCTTGGATTATAGGTTACCAGTATTGTACTGATGGCAATTGACTTTAATATCTTAAAGGCACTAGATCCTGTCTGATCTTGGAAGCTAAGTGGGATTAGTCCAGGTTAGTACTTGGATGGGAGACTACCAACAAATACCAGGAGCTGTAGGCTTTATTTCAGAGGAAGGAAATGGCAGAACTACTTCCGAATATTCTTTGCCTAAGAAAACCCTATGAAATTAATGGATCACTAAAAGTTAAATGATGTGAAGGTACACAGAAACTTGCTCATGCATGTGTGCGTGCACATACACACACAATTAGAGTATGCAAAGTGATCTTGTAGCACCTTTGAGACTAACTGAAAGAAAGAAGCTAGTGGCATGAGCTTTTGTAAACTTGAGCCTACTTCCTCAGATGCATGTAAGGCTGAAGTCTACAAAAGCTCATGCTGTCAGCTTCTTTCTTTCAGTTAGTCTTGAAGGTGTTACAAGATCCCTTTGCGTACTGATTTTCCAGACTAACACAGCTATGTCTTTGAATTCTACCACACTGACATAACTACTGCAAAGTTAACTAGCAACCAATCATCTAATTGACGTCTATCGTGTATTACATGTCCAGTGAAGATCTGCAGCGGGGTTGCCAGCTGGTGCTATAAGGAAAGCCTGTGTGCCTTTAAAAGTTGCATGGCAGAGCAAAGTTTGATAGTTGCAGTTTCCCCCATTCTAAATGCTGCAGGGGTGGAAGACGCCCAACTTAGCCAATTTCATATGACAGGAACCCCATCCAGGGCTAGAGAGATGTGTGACCATTTCAGTTATTGCCTCCTTATGCATATCTCCAAAGACTCCATTGCCAAAGTCTCTAGAGGACTCCAGTCAGCTTATTTATCCAAATGAGTAATCCACATTTTAAATATACCTGGTTCCTTTGATACAAAGGCTCCCTCTTCAAAAACAAGAAAGGTGCATGTTTATAACAGTGAACCTTTGGGGTCCTGAGGCATTGAGAAGTGATGGACAAATACCTTCAATAAATACATAATTAATGACAAATACACCTTTCACATTTAGAGCCAGAACAAGGGTTGTTTTAACAAACTGCATGTTTGTTGAATATTTGCCATTTCTTTCAGTAATACTTGGGTTGCTTTTTTGGTAGAAGGAGACAAGAATACATTTTTAATTTGTGTGTATACCATACTCTGGGATTTAATCACCACCAGCATTTCAGTTGACCAGAAAATCACCACAATGTTAAGTCCCGTGGAATATACAGCCTGATACTCCTATACATGTCCACTCAGATATGAGTCCCAATAGTTAAAATAGGTCTCCAATCCCCAACTAGTGGTGTCAAAAAAGGATCAACAGCAATGTTGAAAGAAAGACTGATCCTGCTGAGGAAGGAGCCACTTTCTCTCCAGAAGAGCAATGCAGAAAGTATGCAAAAAAGGCACTTACCTGATAGCCAAACTGGTTGCAAGGGAAACCCAGGACAACCAGCCGCCGAGGATATTTGCTCTGCAGCTGGTTCATCTGGGTGTAGTCCCTCACTGTCGTGCCTCAGAGGGAGGCCACATTCTCAATCAGGACCACCCTACCCCTGAAATTGTTGAAATCCACTTTCTCCCCTTGGAGGTCAGTGGCATTGAGATCATAAAAGGATTTGGCTATGGGAGTCATCATGGCTGCGAGGACCAAGAGGCAAAGCAGCAGTGAGCACCTGGCAGACACAGTTGCTTGCTTAAAATGCTTCTCTGGGTGCTCCTGTGATTGGTTGCACACAAAGGCCTTTCTCTCCTTAGTGTTGAGCCGAAAGAGGAGCCATGCCCCTTGTTACTGATCCAGCTCCTTACTGATTCAGAACAAAGCAGCAGGTCAGGCCAGGGTGCATTCCATTGCAAGCCAGCAACTTAGGACAGATATCCAAGCCACTGTGATAGTGCGGCCAACTCTAAATAATTCATGCTGCCTAAGACATGGCTACTTATACAGAGTGCGACGGCACAATTGGATGCATGTTTACTCAGAAGTAACACTTACTGTGTTCACTAGAACTTTCTTTCCTAGTAATTACATTGAGGGTCACAGTTTAAATTGGGAGGGCAAGAATTGAAAGTATAGTGGCTCATTGCTTGTGTGGCAGGACTTGGATCTCTCAAGGATGCATTGGCAAAATGAGGTTAGGACCAGGATGATCAGACCTTTTGGCATTTTTTAAAATGAGAGTAGGCATATTGTAAGAAGTTGATTCTGTTTGCAACAGTGTATAGGCTATGTGTGGCATAGTGTTTTGAGTCTTGGTCTATGACTCTGGAAACCAGGGTCCAAATCCTCTCATCCATGAAACTCACTGGGTGACCTTTGTCAAGTCACACTCTCTCAGCCCCAGCGGAAGGCAATGGGAAATCTCCTCTGAACAAATCTTGCCACGAAAACCCCATTATAGATTCACTTTAGGGTCTCCGTAAGTCAAAAACAACCTGAAGCCACACAACATCAGCTGTCATGAACTGACACTGCACCACTGAATATATTTATCTAGGAATGCTCCCTAAGTTGTAGTAATGTTAAAGTGTCAACTACATAATACAGCAGCCGCAACTCTCTCCCCCATTACTTCAGTGGGAGCTTGGTATCCACTAGGCTTTGGCTCTAGGATCCTATCATGGATACCAAAAGCTGTGGATGTTCAAGTCCCATTAAATACAACAGTGTGGTAAAATTATGTCCTTTATTTAAAATGACAACATCAATGTTTGCTTTTGGAAATTTATTTAATTTTAGATATTTTCAAGATGTGGATGGTTGAATCCATGGATAAAGAATCTATTAATTTGGAAGCCCAGCTGTATCTACTCATGCATGGACAGCATCATTTCCAAAGATCATTTCTCCCTTATCATTAGACATTTTAAATGAAAATGTGAACAAACAGAAATTTCTTGGAATCTAGCTGAATGAGCAAAATCACGCAGTGAATGTTAGAACAGAGATGTCCCAAGTAGATTTTTAAATGTATTTTATGTAGAAAAGACTAAGCCTGATGGAAAATAAAGCTTTCTTTGTTGATACACATGTTGTTTCATCTATAGATTTTGGTGTTTGAAATTACTCCATTTTAATTCTTTAGTTTAAAATTATATTTTACCATTGTTCTTAAACTGTTGAAAAATGATTTTTAAAAAAGTATTTTTCTTTTTTTAATGTTTGCATTGTTTTAATAGCTTTTACTTGTTGTGCATGGCTTTGGAACTGGGAGGCAATATATAAATAAATAAGTCTAACATACAACATAGCTTTAACATTAGCCTTGAGAATGCCCACTGTGTTATGTAGTCTACTGCATAGCATTGAATTGTGGACTTCAGCACTGAAAAAATACAGTAAAAGCATTTGAAATGTGGATTTATCACAGGATGTTAATAATTTCCTGGAGTGAGACCCAAACTGCTATACTTTTTGTGCCAGTTTGAGCATCTTCATAATAGTTTCAGCAGGGGTAAAGGGACTTCAGTGATCCCTACTCCTTGTTCTAACCTTTCCAGTTGGAAAGCCAAGGTGGAAAATTTTATGTGAGGGAGGGCCACATCCCCAATTCCATTTTGTATAGGCTCAGACAAAGTCATGCAGGGGCAGATATACTTCCAACCATGTAGATATTTTCCTGCCAAACAGACCGGCTTTCTACACAATTAAAACACTCCTCATGAGAATAAAACAGACTATGACCTAGCCACATAGAATTAAGAGGAAGTCAGGCTTTTTGCCGGGGGGGGGGGGGGGGGGGGTGGGGAGAACTCCATAAACTTACCAGAGTATCTGCAATGATGCACATTATCGAACATTTGGCTGTCCATCTGTCTGTTTTGCATGGCTGTGCATTTTCAGCAAATGTGTGAAAATCCACAGCAATTCATGTAATACAATTACGTGTAGACTAGGCCAAAGAACCCCTTAATTCTATCTACATCCAGAAAAAGGAAGCCTCAGGCAGGCAGAGAAAACCAGATTTGGGAGTAGGGGTGGGGAAGAAAAAGGGAATTTGGATTTTATTGTCCCAAATCCCCCAAAACAGAACTTTAAAAATAAAAGAACCTTGTGGAAATCCTGAGGATGTAAGTGATAGTTTTTTGGTGGTAAATTCCTTCACATGGGGATGAGTCTAGTGTGATTTTTAAAAAAAAAACATACAAAAGTATCTGAATTTCTAAAAGTTATTGGGGTCAGGGAGGAGAAACAACAAAACCACTCAACAGTCTATCCCCCTCTCACACCCTTCTAAATAAAATCAGCAAATGCAGCTTAACTAGTTCCAGATTACATACTGAGTCAGTCATGGCTTTCAGAGTATGCGCTGAGTTCACTACAGAAAGGATGATCTGCCATGGCCTCTGGTTTGATGGTATCAGGAAGTCAATAAGAAATGAGGAACTGACTTCTATGGAAATGATAGTTCAGTCAGAACTGCCCCTTTAGCAGAGTGACTTGTTTTGCCCAAGAATGTGATATCCTCCATCTTTGGTGCCTGTTGTCTTGCCAGAAAGAAATATTAGGAGGAGGAGGCAAGGTAAACCAATTCAGGTTCCCTGCTAACTTACCAGATGCTGTAGGGGGCATTACTGATCTAACACGAGAGTATTGGTGGCAGGGGGGTCTACCATCCATGATAAATACAGCTACCGAAAGTATATTATTTTAGAATGAGCTACTCATTACGTAGCACAGTGGACACATGCATGTCTCTTTGCATAGCAGCCTTTCCTTTTGTGCAAGTCCAACAACTACAGTGTGTTGCCATTTTCTTGTTACACTCCAGGTGCAATTTATATTGAGATGCCTTGTGTCAACACAGAATCGATGCAGACGTCTTCAACAATGTATTTTTAACTTGATTGTAAATTTCTGTTCATAGCAAAATATTTTGAAAGAGAAAGAAAAAAAATGATCTCCCAGTGCTGCAGTGTGCTTTTTTCCAAATTGACCGGATAATGAAAACCTCTAATGAGAGTTCTGCTTCTCCTGCCACAAGGAGCTCACTGAATTATTAACAGCTGGATCAGATTCCCAGTGAGCTCAAGGTAGCGCATGTAACCAGAGTACAGTAATCAGAGATCATTTTCTAAAAGAAAATGGAGTGAGGGACTTGCCTTAATGCAAACCTCTCAAGTGCATTTGAAGAACACAAGAGCCCCATATACCGTGGCTGACTCCAAAGAGCTGTATCAGCAAATAATGGCCTGCAGAATGAGCATGCAGACAGAGCAACCAAACACACAACTTCCAACCTACATCTAGTGTACTGAAGAGGTCACCCAGCAGCACAGAATCCAGCAATCTTATTTCCTAGAGTTTGGAGGATTGTTTGAGGTGCATCAGATTTGACATGTCACTTACTCTGCAGCAGATTCCAGATAAAGATAGGGAACCTGAGGTTCACCTCCAGATGTCTCTGGATTGTAACTCCCATCACCCCTCCTTAACCATGTTGGCGGCTGCTGCTTCTGGAGATGGTAGTCCTATAACATTATGACCACTTTTGCTTCTCTGCAGATGTCTCTAGACTATAACTCCCATCACCCCTCCTATGTTGGCTGGTGCTGATTGAGGTGACAGTCCAGTAACATTTGACGGCCGCTGACAAGTAGTACAGTGAGTTAGTGAAGCATAAGGCAATAGTCATACTTTAGGCAAAAGAAAATTAAATTGTTGATACATGATGTATCAGGCATAGCTCTCATAAAAATTGTGTTATTTTACAGTTTTTTGTTGCTGCTGTTAAATATTAAGAAAATATATGCTATTCTTGTCATATTATTTCAAAGATTCCAATAAAATGGTTTCTGCATGAAGTTTTGAATGTAACTGAATGCAACATTTAAACCAAAGTGCTAAATCATATAACATTATTAAGAGCACTGGGAAATTTTCCACTTCTGTGTTTTTCAGAAAATCTATACCACTGTGAAGGGCTTGCCCATTCAACTTCCTGTTCTTACCGGCTCTTCCTCCAAATGATGTTCTCAGAAACATGAATTATGGTATCCATCTAATCAGAAAATACATCAACCCCCAATCACTTTGAGAGAATCTTTATTTTGTAAAGTTTTTTTGTTGTTGTTTCTTTGTTCAAAATAATGAATTACAATGACAGGTCATACAAGGAAACCCAGTCAGAGTGCAAAGTTCACAAGAGTTACAGACAAAGTAGAGGATTCATAAAGTTGCAAGTTTGGTTAGATCCCATGACAAGTTATATGCAACAGTTTCCGCTTAAAGACAGACAAGTTGCTATGACCTGTGACTTGCAGGACAGAGGGAGCTCCAGAATACTGAAGAGTTTCCCAGAATCCTCCTCACTTTTCCTTCCAAGCACTGGCCTGAAATCCAGGGAACACTTCCTGGCATCCAAAGAGAACACTATCCAGACACTGGATTCAGGAAGCATCCTCTCTCAGTGCAAGAATTGCCTAACATCCCTGAGCCTTCATCAATAGTTTGCTGAGTGCCAATGATCCATCAAGAACCATGGCTGGATGTAAGGGCAATAAGACCCCCACTTAACTCCACAGATGGACAAAGAGGCTCAGATGCTCCCTCGCTTGTCAATGTGTGTTGCAAAGATATATTGGAGTTGATTTTGTGCGTTGGTGGCAGCAGCAACAGCTCAGCTTCTATTATACGGGTGGAAAGATAGCTATTTTTTTAGATCCTAGGTGGAGCAAGCAGTACCAACATGATGCTAGACTGTGACAGCAGGGAAGAGCTACCGAGGGAGGAGACAGTCCCAGATCTGCTAAGGACTAACACTTTTATATGTTTAGTGTACAGGTTTTCAGAGCCTGGAGGTCCATGAAAATTTGGCAATTTTCAATGCTCTCTTCAGTGACAGAGTGGCATCCCTCTCAGGTTGACATTCTTGAGGGTGGCTCTAGCCACTAAGTTTTTAAAAACATTGTGTGTGCAAGAGATACAAAGATACTAATTCACACAACCATTCTGCAGATAACCAACTGGCCACTATTGTGGGTTGTTTTGTTTTTATTTTCCCCTCCCTAAATCGCACTAAAACTGCACAAGTCTTCCTGATGTTGATTAAGAAGTGGGAGTTCACAATTGTTATCTGCACTCCCAAGAAACCCATTCACCTTGTGTGCAATACAATTCAATAAATAGGTGATTGGGAAGAGTAAAAGACAGCTATCTGGCTTTAGGGAAAGAGTACATATGAAGTGGTCTTCATTTCACCTTCCCATATACATTAGGCGAACCAAAATCCCTATGAGCCAGCAAAGTCCCCAAAAAGTCAGCCAACAGCATTCAGACTGTGTGAAAGATCCGTGGAATAATTTATCTTCCTTTGATCCACCCTATTTTCCCAAGTTTCTGCCTGACTCCATTTTTCAGACAAATATTCCTAATTTTCTAGCACATCCTCAGTTAACCCATTCCTAACAGACTTTAGGTCCACTACACAAATCCTACAGCAGAGTAATGGCCACATGCTCTCTAGTTAGTGTCTGCAGGTCACAAGCATTGTATTAGCTGTAGCAGGAAGGGACTTCCTATGAATGACTATTCTGTATCTTCTCTATAGACCCTGAAGTGAGAGACCCCCATTGTGAAGTCCTCAGTGCCAGGTGACCAAAGTCACAAGAAACCCTTCTGGCAGCAGCCAACTCTGTGGTACAACATAATTCCTTCTCTACATTTCAATGGCTTGATATTAGTTCACACCCTCCTAGCTCAAGGTAATAGGTAAAACTGGCATTTAAACAAGAGACACACATTTGAAATGGTGCCTTTTCTGCACTGCAAGGCACCTTTTCATTAACAGAGACAAAACACTTGAATCAAGACAACTGGCATCACTTCCATTATATATTATTCCCCTTTCCCCCCACTTTTTGAATATTACAATTTAATTACTCCATGAAGGGAAAGTCAACTTACAGGAGGAAGAAGAAGAAGGAACAAAGGGTCACAGATCCATCTGGTATTAGCTTATGGCTAGGAAAGAGTAGCTCACCACACAGGCAAGCCTGACCTCACAAAAACCAGTTGCACTATGGACTGAATGGTTCAAATCTGAGCCCTCTGCCAAAATGGGGCTTGGCAGAAGGGTTGCTGTACAGGCATCACATTTCACCCAAAATGTCTTCAGCTGATGGTTATTCTGTCTAAATTGGGCAACCGTGACCCATTTCTGGCAGGTGTACAGGGGAGGAGGAGGCTTAGCATCCTCAAGATGTTGGCACGCAGGAAGCAGCTACTCTGAGCAGGCACACATAAAAGAGATCAGAATACCAGGGCATGCTGCTGAGTGTGTTAGGCCTTCCCTATCAAGCATGTCAGTGGCCAGGAGAGAAGAGGATGCCTGTGCAACATGCATGCAGATTTCAGTTTGTTCTGATCAAGACATGTTAGCAGCACATGGCAGGATAATCCCCAGAAGGGTGGGCCAGTTTGAGTTTCATGTTGAGCCCATAGAGAAAAGTCTAAAGGAGGGTGGGAGTTTCAGCAATTTCTTACAGGTCAGACCCTGAGGGCAAAGAAGATGGATTGGGGTGGAGGCTCTATGCACAGATTACAGTACAAAGCCTCTTTCTGTGTCAGGGCCGGAAGGAACATAGCAAGGAAATAACTTCAAGGGGGGGGGGTCTCAAAGCCAGATCCTAGTATGTGCCACATAGATTGGGTGGTTTCTCTGTCTGCATTTCTATAGATATATACATAGCCTAATTGGGTATCTATTTTGGAGTGTCCCAATACCACTACCACTAAAGATACCTAATGGGGGCAAGGGAAGATTCCTTATAAAGTTCTGAATCAGTCATCAGCAAGGACCTGTCCTGCTTGCCATGCAAGACAGGGCTCTACAGACTTCTCAAAGGGCAAGTCTAGTCTGACTAGGAGGAAGCAAGAGTAGTTTCTCTGTAACTGGTAAGGGAAGTCTGAATTTAAGACCAAAATACCATCATACAACCCCCTTTCTTAGCAAGACTAGACTCTGTTTTCCCAGCACTTCTACTGAGCAGGGAAAGAGGTCATTTCACCCTCTGGAATGAAAGACCATTTTTGGTAAGATATCTAGATAAGATTTTTGACAAGCATCTCCAGGCAACCTGTTGCTATGAATAATTCACTACTGCCACGACAGCTGTAAAAGCCCCAGCCCTGATCAGTCAGGGCCTGGTCGAACCCTCCACCACATTGCACAGGCACTGGAGAAGATAAAAAGAGGACAAAGGCAAAGCACGTGAGGGTGGGCTGGGAGAGTAACAAGCCATACAAAGGCCTGCTCTAGAAGGTGTGTTAGCAAATCGTCTGCCTGGGGAACCTTTCGTGAAACACAGGTCCTTCTTACTTCACAAGCATCCTGCTTTTGGAAGAAAGGCCCAGCCCATAAAGGTACAGAACCAAATGGCTCACCTGTTGGTGGAAAGGGGCCAGGCTGCAGAGCACCTGGAGTCTGAGAGGGCTGCTGGACTGACCTCAACTGTGATTGCCAACCACAGTCCTGCCGTGAAGATGGCAGGGTGATATTCTGCACACTGTGAGCCATCTGAGAAAGATTTTGGATCCAGAGAGTTTGAGGACAACAGAAATCACCAATCAAGGAGAAACACCAGGAAACCCAAAAAGGATCCAATAGGGCAGATGGCGGGCAGGTGGGCAACCAATGACCAGAGGGATGGAGCACAAGAAACCAGCCCTCTCTAGGTGGTAGCCTTTCTACCTGCACTGGGGTTGGGGGGGAAAGGAAGAACACTGGGAGGCCTTCAGCACCAGCAGGAAGTCTTGGGAGGATGTTCTGTGCCTTCTGGTTTGCTTGCTTCTTCTTCCAGCTCAACCAGATTCAGTTCATCAGCTGTATATGTGCGGAGTCCATCCAGCTCCTTCTTGTGGGCCTGCAGGACCAGCTCTGTCAGACGAGTGAAAGACTGAAAGAGAATGGGAACAAAAGGCTCAGGGATCATTTCTACAGTCTGGGTGACCATTAGTGTTTAGGTTTAGATTGGTCGGCAAGTAAATCCACACATGTTACTAACCCACAACATGAATAGTCGCCTGCCTAGGAGCCTCCTTGTTTTAGATCTCAGAGCTATACTAGGAATATTTAGTTTAGCTTCCTTACTTAGTGGCAGTTTTAATTTGCTACAACGAAGTATATCTTCTGAGGGCCCTGTTTCCTTTCAAAAGGACCTGTAGCCATTTGTAGTTCTGGATCATTCATCTCACACTTATATGCTTGTGAACATTTAAGAAATATCCAAGAATTCACTTGGATAATTCACAAATGTGTCAACTAGAGTTCATGCATGAGTGTTTTGCTCTCATGATCCCTATGTAGCCCCTAGTTTTGAGAAGCAGCTGACTGATGTTCCCAGCTTCCCTCACTCAAGTCATCTCTGGCAAGGGGAAATTATAACAAGAACCCTGCGGGGTCCTCCTTTTTCCTTTCACAATGAAGACTGGTCATGAGAGGGGAACAGATCTCTGTTGACTGCAGCAGCTGCTGCCCGGGAAGTAAGGAGTGAGGTAGATTGGGATGAGATTCACTGTGTAGCATCCTGACGGTGCTTATGAATTCATATATCCCCAACAGCTGCCTTGAATTTTACTTTGGGAGAAAGGCAGTGTATAAATCTGACAAGCAAACAAACAGGATTGTAGCCATCATCTTCAGTCTGGTTGTACAGAACCAAAGCATGACCACAGACCTCACCAGCTGGTTAAATTAAAGCTAGTTATCAAGATGTCAATTTCTCCAAGATTTATTTATTTATTTAATATTCTGCCTTTCTCCTGGCACCAGATACAAGGTGGCTCACATCAAATGAAATAAACTACAACCAAAACCTATTTGATTCAACAGTGTTTTTTTTTAATTAAACCAGCTGTTCTGTTAAAAGGACTACATTAAACAGTTTATCTCACATTTAAACACAGTAAAAACATAAAAGCATAACACACCCATTAAAAGAGCAGACTGCCACAATAACTTAAGAATCAAAGGTCTGCCCACATAAAAGGTGTTCACTTGCTGGCAAAAAGACAGCAGACAGATCTAATCAGATGCTAACACACTTCTTGAGTCCAAATGATTTCATTGCTAGAATTACACATGAACTTCATATTTCTCATTGACGTTAGCAGCTCAATCAGGTTTTAGTTATGCACCTATTACAAACTCATACCAAACACCTCCACCACCACAGTTCCAATAGTGGTTTTGCACTGTCAGAAAGATATTTTCCACTTGTGCAAACCAAGGCACTCAATTTTCACTAATCATCTACCAAATGTAACCCTTGGATTGGATTTGGATCTGGTACAAAGGGATGCTGTGAGTAGGTGATCTGTGCAACTTCATCCTGTGAAACCTGAAGCACTTTCAAACAGATTAAACCACTACTCGATTGAGCCTATAATAAAGAAAACATATCAGTTTAATTTCTATGACCATTTATCTCTTCATTAGCATACTTCACCTGGTTCTCCTTTCCAAAGTCAGAGAGCCTTCTGGATGCTAGAAGTGAAAACTCATTCATTTGCTTTTCTCTTAGATTGTTTTGTGAAGACAGTCTAGTGACCCTGGAAATCCACCCACCCAGAAGTTCCCCAACCAAGGTTCTCACCTCCTTTATGTTCAGATTGGTGCAGGCACTTGTTTCATAGAAATCCATGCCATATTCCTTAGCCAGCTGCAAGACAGAAGTTCTAATAAGTTTTGACATAAATGCCACATTGATATTGCTCCACTTCCCTTGAATCCACCAGTCCTCTTCCTTTCCCCATCCCCCTCTCCATTTAGGAAGGCAACTTATGTAGGTCAGGCTAGGCCATGAATGGAGCTTGAAAATATGGTGAAGGGCAGACTTGGGGGTCATGCATTATGCCAGAACTTGCTTTTCATTTGTGCAGGGTTGGAAAGTTGGTGAGCTAAGTTCAGGGCTTGGGAAAATTAGTTCTTTGAAGTACATCCACCAGAATCTCTCAACTACCATGGCCAAGATGTGATTGAGATCCAAAATCTGGTCCTCATCTCTATCTTTTATCAAACAGCAATCAATTTATAAATCATAACTTTTATGTACAGTATGTAGAGAGATCTTGTAGCATCTTTGGGACTAAATGAAAGAAAGAAGTTGGCAGCATGAGCTTTCATAGACTTAAGTCTATTTCCTAAATGCAACTGAGGAAGTGGACTTGAGTCTATGAAAGCTCATGCTGCCAACTTCTTTCTTTCAATTACTGTAGTCTCAAAGGTGCTACAAGATCTCTACATACTGATTTTACAGACTAACATGGCTATATTGTTGAATCCTATCTTTTCTGAACAGGTTCTAGATTATGTCTATATTTCACATCTCCTAACTACATCATTTCAGCTTTCAAGCAGTGGTGGTAACCTCAAATGACTGGATGTCCCTCCTAAACAAATAAATAAATAAATAAATACAGTGGGCCCTTGTTATCTGCTGGGGTTTAGTTCCAGGACCCCCTGTAGATAACAAAATCTGTGGATGTGTAAGTCCCATTAAATATAATGGCATAGCAAAATGGTGTCCCTTATATCAAATGGCAAAATCATGGTTTGCTTGTTGGCATTTATACTTTTTGGGAATATTTTCAAGCTGTGGATGCTTGAATCCGTGGATAAAAAATCCATGGATAAGGAAGGCCACCTGTACACAAACATAGACAGAATAGTTCCTAACATTTCAGTTTGCTCGGTGGAGAGAAGGGTTTTTTTTTGCCTTGCTTTGGGTATGGAGCAGCTATGCTACCATGTGAGCCCCACCTGCAATCTGAAATAGTACAGCTGAGTAAATTTGATAGTAGTGTGGATTGAACCTTGGAGAAGGACAACTAGTGCCAATCTAAGACATTTACCTGGAGGCCTTGCTCTCTGCCTACTTGCCTCTTCTCTTCCTCATCTGCTTTATTCCCAATGAGGATCTTCTGGACACCCTCTGGAGCATACTAGAGAGAAGAGGAAAAATATTAGCATATCCCAACCCATACATTTTGATAGTTGAAAGGAGAGCCATAAGGTATTACTCAGATTTAAGATTACCACACACCCCCTTGCTGTGGAGAATTTTCACAGAAACAGTTCCTTCCACTGCTTCAGGGCTAGACTGGGGGGGGAGAGTTACTTTCTAATACATTCTTGATCCTACACAGCTATTAGAAGTGACACAGGCCTATCTTAAGGAATCAAAGCTACTACAGACTGAAAGAGGCCAAAACCACTTTCTTGGGAAATGAACCAAGCACAAGTCACCTGAGGTGATACTCTGGACCTGATTTACCGTATATAATTTGTCGTGTGTAGGTCGACCTCATGTATAAGTCGAGGGTAGGTTTGGGGCCAAAATTCTGGATTTGTATGTGACCCATGGATAAGTCAAGGGTAAAACTTAAGAGCATGTAACCATGGATGTAAAGGATGCCCTGATCCCTCATCCTGCATCTTCCCAACCCAGCTACCCCCTCTGGAAGTTGCCAGGATGGGAAGAGGCTTGGGGAGCTAACAATCACTCTTCCTGCCATCTTGTTACCGTATTGACTTGTGTATAAATTGGCCCAGGTTTTTGGGGTCAATTTTGTAATACAAAATTTTCAATTTATACATGAGTATATATAGTCTATCATCTCCTTCCTCATCCTCAACTCATTCATCTTCCTTTCACATTTAGTGCATAGCCACAGGTTACCCCAATGTGGTGCAGTGGTCAAAATGTGGGATTGGAGTTTGAGCAATCCAGGTCCTACTCTTCACTGAGCTTGGTGCTTGGAGCCAGTCACCACCTCTCTCTCCCTCTGTTCCTCTCTCTCTCTGACCTACTTCAAAATAATGTTGTGAGGATAAAAAGGGTGGGTGGAGGAGAGCCATGTATGATGTTTTCAACTCACTGGATGGAATAAATAAGTAACCACTGTGAGTATAAAAGGAATTTCTAAGTAAATATCTGTACTCCCTCCGCCTAATATCCTACAGAGAGCTTGCGAGTATGTGCAAGGGTGCAGCCATATAATCAGGACATTTATTACCATGTTTCACTAGCAGACAGATATATTTATTAGACATTTTCCTTCCTCACTGAATAAACTTTAATTAGTACTTCATAAAACTGAGAGAAAGTATAACCACAAAAAAGTCCTTTTATTAGAGACAGAGGCCTCAAGCAGACGGGCAAAAGGAGCGGCGTGATCACTGCGAGGCTGCAGCAACTGCATGCACCTGGTCCCGATCCAGGCTGCTGCAGCAGTCCTGAACTGGGCCACCACAAAGGAACAGGCATCATGGAAACACCACACCCCCAACATGGCCTAACAGCGGCTCTTTTGGCCTGTCTATCTGAGGCCAGAGAGGCCAAGAGGATGCATATATATCCCAAGGACAATGAGACAACCCTTGGGAGTCTTAAATTTGTTTTAATTTTACAGTCCAGAGATACCAAGTACTGAATCACATGTGTGGCTGGCCTGTGTGTGTGTAAGTGCAGAAGTACACACATTCATGCAATCAAGGCTTTTTATGTTGTGTTTCTCATCTGCAGAGAAAGCAATGTATCCATTTTGCCACAACATCATCTCTTATGCTTGAGCAAACATGCTCCAGCAAATCAAGTAAAAGTAGGAAGCAAGGAGGCCTCCTCCACTTACCTCATCCACATCACTGGCCCATTTCATTATATGTTGGTAGGAGCGCTCACTGCTAATGTCGTACACCAAAAATATCCCCTAAGGAGAGAACCAGGTCAAGAAAACAAAAGCAAGAGGAAAGCAATTAGAATGTTACAGATATATTCAGATTTGAGAAGAGTTCTATTTGCTCTGTCCAGAACATAGAATGAGGTATAGATGACAAGCTTGTCTTAAATCTCACCTTAACACAGGGGCTGGGATCACACAGTGCTCCATGTGTTGCTGGACTGCAGCTCCCAGCAGCCATAGCTAGTGGTGAGAAATTCTAGGAGTTCGTATTTGACAACATCTGTAGGACTGCACAATACCCACCCATGCTTGCCTTAACACATTGAAAATGGACTCTAACTTATTGCAGTTGGGTCTGTGAGTTTATCAAAAAGCAAGCTGCCTCTGTAGTAGTTAATGGTCAGTTAATTAACATCTTGTCAGTCTTCTCTTAAAGCAGCTCTCCCCACATCATAATCATTCCAGATGTTTGGGCCTAGGGACCCCATTAGACCATACTGGCTGGGAGTGATGTAGATGCCAGAAGTCAGGAAAGTACCTCAATACATTATATAAGACATTAAACCCCATTAATCATCATGTCTCAGAGTATCTATAGGCAGGTAGGAAATAAGCCACAAATCAAACCCAGCCACTACACAGCAGTCATGTCGCAAAACATCTATTTGCACCCTCACCTGTAAAGGAAAGGCCTTCACCAAACAACTCTGTGGATAGTTGGCCCTCTAAATAAGTATACTACTCACTCTGGAAGCATGTGATCTTGCAAGCAAATCAAAATGTGAATTATTGCTAGACCACATGGTATGAGTTGGCTTGGAACTGGAAGCAGGGCTACCTCTGTACCAAAACAGAATAAAATTCCTGGCCATGTTGGCTGGGAGATTCTGGATTTTTCAAACTCCATTTTAAAAACAGTTATCAGTAGTTGTAACCCCCTACAGTTAGGACAACCCTCCTCCATTGAGGAACTTCCTGGTTGCCCCTCAGAGTTGACTTCAAACTGTTTCACCATGGAGTCAACAAAAGAGGGCTACCATCTTTCTGGATGTTTGTCTGCAGGCTCACTGACAGGGACTGTTTAGTCACAAGGCTCACTGTTATCATATTAGTCCCAATGTACTGAGTCTCAAAGAAGTCTTCAGGGAAGAAGCTCAGACCCAACCCACCAGGTCATCTCCTTGGAGTTCAGTATATCCTTTTCTGGCAACAAAAGATGAAGATATAGAAAACACATTGATTGTGGGTGTATCTAAACTGTAGAAATAATGCAGTTTACTTCTTTAACTGCCATGGCTCCATCCTACACAATCCTGGGATTTGTACTTTTGTGAGGTACCAACACTCTTTGTCAAAGAAGACTATAGACCTTGTAAAATTAGAGGTCCCAGAATTTCACAGGATGGAGCTACATCATTTAGAGCAGTGTCACACTGCATGATTTCTGCTGTGTAGATGCATGCTGTGATTGGAGCACTTGTGGCAGTTAAGGAATGAGTTCTTCAGAGGAGCAACCCCTCCACCCCCTTCCTTTTGGCATCTAGTGGAGAACAGTTTTACCTGCGCTCGCCTGTAGTACTGTTTGGTGATGGTCTGGTATCGCTCCTGACCTGCGGTGTCCCTGGAACAGAAGCACAAATTGTTACAATGACTTCTATCTGTTCACAACAGATCCCAGCTCCAGGTTTAAGACTTTCAACCCCAATGGTCTGCTGACAGGAATATCAGTCTCAAAACCCTACTTAGGGGGGAAACTTTGGGCTTCCACCTGTTTGGGACTTTGACTCCTAAAAGCCACAGCCGACATGGTCACTGGTAAGATATTGTAGAAGTTATAACTCAAAACATTGGGAGAGCAGAAGTTTCTCTGCCTCTACTATATGACATGGTTCTACTGCACATTTGAAAAACATGGGGCTAGTAGTTCAACAAACTTAAGAAATAATTGGAGTATTATTTGGAATTTTAACCGAAGTATTATTATTAAGGAACTGCTCCAGGTTATGGACACCACATAATTATAGTACTGAGGACCATATAATGAAACTGCTATCTAAAGAGCCATCCCAGTTGTAGAAGGTGTGGGGGGCACTCATATGGAGAAGTGTCAAAATATTTATCCTTTAAGAGGAGCTTACATTCTCTGTGAACTATACTAAGATTAAACAACAGCCCAAATCTTCAGGACTACTATATAAAAGATATGACAGTATGTCAGATTCCATGGGACTGGGGCAGGAGTAGTTCTGAGTATACTTAGAATAAGCAGCTTGAATGGAAATATACTCAGAGAAGAGTGTAAAAGCAATTGGCCTCTGTTATACGCATTGACTGGGTCTCATTATCCTGTTTCTCCCCCTAGATCACACTGAGCCTGACATCCTGTTACTGACATGCATATGTGTAAATGCAGCTTACACATATGTCCCTTTTTCGATGGAACACAGGAAGCTATTCTCTTGCCCATGTGCTCTGTCCCCAAACCTCTTACATGCAGCTGTCAAGCCTCAGAAAGGCCTATTGCTACTTCTTACCAGTGGGACGGGGAAAGAAGTGGGGGAAGCAATTGAGATCATGAAAATATGGCTGCTCTGGGCTCCTGGGAGAAAAGAAAAGGGTACTCCCGCCCCCAGCTGAGTCCAGCTGCTACTTCATAGTTTGAATCACCCCCATTGCTTCCCCTCTACTCACTAGTGAACACTACCAGAAGCCTTCCCCCCACCCCTCAATCTTGACAGCTGCTATGGAAAGAGAAAATGTGGAATTGTGCAGGTAGAGCTACACTCCAATCCATAATCTTGGCCAGAATGACAAAACATAGTGTGAAGCAGTTGCATCACAACTGCACCCATTTTGCACCCCACATTTCTCATCATTAAGCCTAGGATTGAAACTCAGTGTGTTGTAGTGGTTTGAGTGTTGGACTACGACTCTGGAGACCAGGGTTGGAATCCCTGCTCTGGCATGGTGATCCATTGGGTGACCTTGGGCAAGTGACATGCTTTCAGCCTCTGGAGAAGGCAAAGGCAAAACCCCTCTGAACAAATATTACAAGAAAACTCTGTGATAGGGGTGCCTTAGGGTTATCATAAGTCAGAAACAACTGGATTGATGTGGTGTTAGAACAGAATCCAGAATCATTATTTAAACTGATTTGCAATAAACTGTAATGAAGTAATCATAAAGTGTGAGTATTTCCATGCTTTCCAGTCTCTTTTAACTGCTGTTCAACCCACAAATGGTCATCGCTGCAAAGTGATTTCCCTGCAGTTGCGCTCAAGAACACATCAGCTTCAGTTTTGGCAGCAGATGTGATCTGTATGCCCCCTGCTGGACACATTTAATTTTACTGCTAAAAAACCCTATCTCTATGCTCTAACCAGAAAAAAATGATGTTTTCACTGAGAAAGGCAATCACAAATAATTATTTTCCATCCCTAGGAAGGGTAGTAGGCTATCTTGAGAGACTTAATTAAAAGCAAAACTGATGCCTTGCTGTTCATGTATGGTATGAAAAGAAATAGTCTGTACCTCCAAAGACAGGCAGTGCAATCTTGCCTTGGAAATCTGTACATTTCTGAGGCTTGCAATGCACTTCAGTGTAGACAAATGCTCACAAAACCAAGCACAGATCTGAAAAATGTGCATGTCAAAAACACAGATTTGAAAAATGCAAACATGCATTGGTTAATGGGTCAAACAGGTTAAGCAGTATAGACTGGCAAAAATGCATAGTAAAATAATATTTGGGTTGGAGGGTATATCCACAAATTTCTATGCAGAAAGGAGGAAAAAGTCATGCAAACCAGTATATAACTGGAATGGTAGAGAATGCCAGTGGGATTCAGAAAACCAAAATGAGACTGTTAGATTTTCAGATCTGTACATCCTGCTCTACTAGTTCTGGAGTGCATGCAACCCCTGTTTAAAACCAGATGGCAATCCCTAATTCAAAATCAACGCCACTCTCATTTCTATTACATAAGGAGAAAAATGGTTTAGAATAGTTCCTAGGATAGTGCTAAACATGGATGCTCAAACCTACATTTAGAAAAATAACTACTATTTCTATACAGGCAGCTATAGAAACTGTTATATTACTCCAAAGTTTGGAAATAATTTTGTTTTTGTTTTATTTTTTGGACAATAACTCCCAGTGGGTTTACCAGGTGAGAGATCTGGGGTGCTGTAGCCATAAAAACAACAAAAAAGTAACATTCTCAGATTTGTTTGATTTCCTAGTATTACTGGTCTTGCAAAACACTGTATCTGCAGAATGCTTTAGAATTTGCATATGGATTGGATAAATGAAAGTTAAACTTAATGATGTAAATTATAGAGCTGGAGATAAAATAAAGGAAGCAGTGTAGTAATAAGTTCGAGGCAAGGATACTGATGATTATGTTAATATTATTTAATATTATGCAATTATTATTACAAATAGATTGTTCAGCCTTCTTCTTGAGGATCTATATCACAGTACCTAGATCACTTACCAGATCTGTATTCGGACTTTAATTCCATCTACTTCTATAGTCTTCATTTTAAAGTCAACCCCTATGAAGAACAAAGAGAAAAAGTTACATCAACTAAGGACTTTTCCACATGTGGACCTATGTGCTTCAAAAGCAAGCCCATTTGCTAATGGTTATCACACACAAGAGCACAACAAGGTGTTAAAGGCACATTACTTAGGGTAGATTCAAATTTGGCTATCAGAAGGAGACAAACAAATCCCCATTGCTCACTTAGAAATACCTTTTCTGCGCATGTGCAAAACTGTCATTTGCACAAGTACACACACACACACACACGCTCCAGGGAGGGAGGGAAACTGGGGGAGGGGGTCCTCTTTGACCCAGAAGCCAGATCAGAGGGAGGCAGGATGAGGCTCCCCTTTGCAAACTCCATAAAACCAACACAAACACACACACACAAGAGAGAGACAGAAAGGAGGGAGCTGAGACCATAAGCCCATCTGATTCCAGAGGGCTGATACTCCCCAATGCCCTCCTTTTCCAGGGCAGGTCCTCCATTTCTCCCTCCTGTCCAGGAGGAATGTCAAAACATGCTCTCTCTGGTTTCTCCCAGCAGCTGATTAGAGGCTGCAAAGAGGAGGAAAAGCAGCCAGGCAAGGCTAAAGAGGGGAATGCGTGTATCCCGTTTTTTTAAAAAAAGAGCATTCTCTCTCTTTGGCACAGCAAGGCACTCTGGGAAACAAGGGCATCTGGAGGCTTGCTTTCCACGACAGCTGGCATTATGTGAAAGGAGTGAATTTGCAAGCAAAATGGGCATGCAAATATGGTAGTTTTTCAAATTTTCTAATTTCTTGATTCCTCTCACATTCTCCCTGGATTCTGTCCGGATTGCATGCAGCGTCATGTGATAAGCAGCTGCACTCTGGATGACCCTGCAATGGCCCCACTTTAACCTTCCAATTTCCCTCGTGTGATAAAGTCCTAAGGGTGAGATAGCACTACCCAGCATATTAAGTTGTATGTAATTAGGTTATCTGTTGTTTATAATATACAGATGGAAACCTACAGGGAGCTCTATTTACACCTAAGTGTGCACAAGACATTTTCTTAGTATCTAGATCTCCTTTACTTTATCACACAGATACCCTTTTGCATTACAGTGAGCCCGCGCCATACGTGGGCTCGTTATAGGTGGCTTCCAGCTTACACAGAAGCCACTGAGAGAATGGTACATGTGGCAAGCATGGCTGCACGGCGAGCATGAGCCCCATTATATCTAATGGGACTCGAGCATATGCGCTTTTTGCCTTACGCGGGGGGTCCAAAACAGATCCCCGCGTAAGGCAAATGCGGATGTATTTGCAGACACTATTAACATACTATGTTAATATATGAGAAACATTCATACTGACTCACTCTCATACATACAACCTACAAGTAGATCAACGTAGAACAATCTGTCCCTTCTCTAACCACAATATACAATATACAGACAGAGAGGTGGGGGCAAAATTTTCTGATGCTATATTTTTCCATGGAAATTTCTACATACCATAGAAGTGTGCATATACACACAGAGAGAAATATATATTTAGCCATAGTCATCTGAGTTATAGTACCACAGTCACTCCTTTAGTGAAACAGAATGTTCAACTAGTTGTACTGAATCAGATTTTTCTCAACTTGAAATGGAACTGAGTGAGTAAAAGTAAACATACTGCATGCAAAGGGATCTTTGAGGCTGTGTGTAAGAATCAGTATGTAGAGAGATCTTTTAGCACCTTTGAGACTGAGAGAAACAAATTGGCACCATGAGCTTTCGTAGACTTCAGTCTACTTCCTCAGATTTTAAAAGCATCTGAGGAAATAGACTGAAGTCTATGAAAGCTCATGATGCCAACTTCTTTCTCTCAGTTAGTCTCAAAGGTGCTGCAAGATCTCTTTACATACTGTTTCTACAGACTAACATGGCTGTGCTAAGGAAATGCAGCATAGGCTTTCATAGGCCTGTTACAGACAGCCAAAATAAAGCTGCTTCGAGTCACTTTGGAGGTATGGTATTTCAATGATGCATGAATCCTAAGAGTCTGGAAGCTTCA
>NC_056522.1:253095487-253154693 GCF_019175285.1 Sceloporus undulatus
GGCTCTAGCCAGAAGCGCCATCATAAGAGCTGCAACGCAGACCTTTTTGGAGCTCCTTTTTGAGCTGGATCATTGCCGCAACCATGTGGTTGCTACAGCAACAATCTAGAGAAGAAAGGGATGGCCTTCTCGTCTGTACCGCCCCTAATTTTCCATCTCTAGCAAAAGATTGGCACCACTGTAACAGAAGTGCTCTTTCCACTGTAGAATTTATGCATTTGCTCCCATTAGTTTGATGCTCAACTGATGCAGGTACCACTGGACGATCCAACCATACATACAAGTACCTCAAGACTACCTCAGATGTTCTCCAGGAGAAAATGTTTCTTCTCCCTGCACTTCTGAGTTATGTCTAGAAGGGGTAGATCTATGTTCTCCTGGAACAAGGACTGAATATATACTTCCCCACTTGCAAGACACAGGTATCTCACCTTAAAGATTGCAACTCATTAGGCTAAAGAGAGAGGGTGCACATGTAATTCCAAATTCCTTTTCCACTTCCTTTTGCCACCCAAAGTAGACATTGGTGGAAACAATAACAGCCCAGTCCCACCCATATTGATTTCAACATAACCTAGTTCCAAGGAATCAGACTTTGAATCTTTTAAAAAATCTTTATAGAGATATGCAAATACAGTATGATCACAAACTTACTACAAAGTCCCTAGGAACCACTCTGATTGAGGGCTGCTTCAAACATTACATTTTTAATTAGTATACACTGCAGAATTAACTAGAACAGTGGTCTTTCCAAGCCATCCCCCCAACACATACAACAGATCTAGTTTTGTAACATGGTTCCTATTACTCAAAAAACCACTCTGGTCCTTGTTCTTTCAATTCTTCCTCTTAGGGCATGTCTACATGAGCCAACAAAATAGTCTCACATAGTTTTTGCAGTGATTTGTCCAAACGGCATACAGGAAGATTGAGGCAGAATCCATGCCTTTCATTGAAGGGGGAAATGGGGGTTTATCTCAGTTTTGATTGGAAAATTCAGATATTCACATGTACATGTAGATTGCGCTCCATGAGACATTGGTATGAGACTGGGGGGGGGGATAGTTCAGAAATACATATATTTGCATGCATGGGAAGACTGGGATGAGTTCAAAAAGGAGAACTGTGTGTGGAGTTCTCCCAAAACTCAACTGTGTGTATAGACAAGCTCATGGTCACTGCAGATCAGGATAACCTGAAGGCCAATCTAAGGAGGTTCTCTCCCTCTCTGCTGGGAAACTGGATTTTCCTGTCAGGGTACGTGTGCCTGTAGCCCATTTGCTTCCTTCCTTCACTAAGGTGAACCAACAATTTACTTATAAGTATTACTGAACTGACTTTTCTTATAAGAGAGCTCCCTCTCCCCCCGCCCCCCGCTTCCCGGTTGTGTTGATTATTCCATAGTAGAGTTCGGGAAACTTTTCTAGAGGAAAAAAGGATGCTTTCATAACAACCAATTTCTATTGGAAGGTCACCCAGAAAATCTCATTCTAACTGAATCATGACTCTTGTCAAAGGGGTTTGAATGCTGGCCTATGATTATGGAGCGCAAGGTTCTAATCCCATGAAACCCACTGGCTGACCATGGGTAAGTCCATGCTTTCAGCCTCAGAGGATGACAATGGCAAATACCCTCTGAAGAAAACTTGCCAAAAAAACCCCAAAACAAAACATGATAGGGTTATCATAAAACAGAAATGACCTGAAGGCAAACAACAACAAAGACATGCTCACATGCATCTTCATTCTAAAATGGTCAATAGCTGTTTGTCGCGGTCAGCCTAAGGAATCAATGCATGCTCATTGTCAGTGATGTGATTAAAGTCCAAAGCACGCTGCAGAAATAATCCAGTTTAAGACTGCTTTAACTGCCCTGGTTCAGTTCTAGGGAATCCTGGGAATTGTAGTTTGTTGTAGCACCAGAGCAACCTGACAGAGAAGGCTAAAGCGGTTTCAAACTGGATGATTTCTGCAGTGTGTTTTTGATCTAAGATATCAGTAGGTACATAATTTCCAAAGACAAAGCCACCACCACCACCACCAATATCAATATTTTGCCTTCTGTGGACAGAGGCACTTACCACAAAACATTTGTATCACCTTTATCACATGATGTCAAGGCTCTGCTGGTGGTGTTGTGAAGCAGAGTTGTTGCGAGTTCAGTTTTTTAATGCTGGAAATAATTTGTTAATGACTAGCTTTCTTGCCATGGTTCAGTAATAAGTTTGAATGGAAACATCTCATTCCACTTCATTACAAACATGACTATATGGGGCTGCAGTGTGGTTGTGCTCTGGTTGTCCTTCCCTTGGGAATTTACAAGGAAATCTCTGCCAGAGAAGCCTCAGACTGCTTCTGGTGCTTGGGCAGGAAAGGCTAGACTTCCCAAGAGAATACTTGTGTTTCCTGATCTGTTTCCTATGCTCTATTGAGACCCTATTAAGACTTTTTTCTCCCCCCCCCCCCCATATTTTCTAGATTTCTTTTCTGTTTTCTTTTCCTTTTAGATAAATGCTGTTATAATACAATAACAGTGTGATTCTGACCTGTTAACCTTTGGAAGTGACTATTCAAACATCTTTCCTGCATGGGGGGTGATTTCCAAATATCTCTCCTCTGCTTTTCTGCATGCCATAGTTATTTAAAAAAACAACAACAAAAACACTATTATTTTTATTTTTCAATTAAGGTAGCAGTGTAATAGTGCTGTAATGTCATGCTGCACTAGCATAATTGCTGCTTAACTTTCTTCAAAAAATTCAAGGCAAATCAATTATGGACACAAGAGAGACAAACAGGGCAGTGCAAATGGTACTGTCGGCACTGAAGAACTTAAGAATACTGAGAGGGGTGGGAAACCCAGTGGAGGTTATGTTATTAAAGTGCAAATGTAGTGCGGGTTCAATACACAGTGTCAGCATTCAGCTAGCTTCACAAGTATAAGTGAAACGGTTTTCAAACAGGCCAACGCAAAACAACTGACAAGTGGGTGAGTATCACAGTCAAAGGCAGGCAGAGAAACACAATTACGTCCACGTTTGTTACCACACTTCTAGAAATGCTCCATTCCACACAATATACACACCAAAATTCCTCAGTCTACAACTATTTCTGTAGCAGGACTCAATTGTTAAAGCTACAGTAATTGTGCCTTCTGACCAGGAGTCTGATCCAAAACACACTGCAAAAATAATCCAGTTTGAGACCACTTTAACTGCCCTGGCTTAATGCTACGGAATCCTGGGTATGGTAATTTATTATGGCGCCAGAGCTCTCTGGCAGAGAAGGCTGCCTGTTTCCTATTTCTGAAGTGAAAGGCACTTCTGAGGTTACTCACCATAAACCTCCCTCCATTTATGCTCTGAAGAGGTATTTTAATGCAATTAAAATGCTGCTCATGATTGTCAGAACCTAATATGATTTCCCTGTTTCCGTCCATCGTTTCCAGAACCTAAGACTCTGATGTGTCACGATTCTGACCGAGCCTTGATCGCTTATAAGAGTAAGTCATGATTTGAAAACAAACCAGAAGAACAAGGTGCTCTTTTGACTGAACCTGTGTTCTGCATCTCTCAGGGATGCTCCCCATGTTATGTTCTTCGCTGATGGAGCATGCTCCCACAAGTCACTCCTGCATCTAAAAATAGATTGGGCTCATACAATCGCTGCTAACAGATTCTCACCAGGCATATATGAATGTGTTGGCTTACTCCCACAAAAAGCAGATAGATAGCCAGAGGAAACATGTTCTGCACTCAGACCAAGGAGGGATTTGACAGGTTAAAAACATGCCAGAAGTTGTAGACTTTTATTACTCCCTGGGGGGACAATAATACCATCACTGGGAATTTTAGAAGGCAATTTGTTGTTGTGTGCCTTTAAGTCATTTCTGACTTATGGCAACCCTATCATGGGAATTTCTTGGAAGAGATCACAAGGGCCATCCAATCCAGCCCCTGGCCATGCAGGATACACAATCAAAGCACCCCTGGCAGATGGCCATCTGTCCAAAGGAGGTTTCCCCTAGTGGGGAATTGAACCCTGGTCTCCAGAGCTGTAGCCCAACATTCAAACCAAGGGACTCCCCCCTTGCTTCCTCTTCTCCTTGGATCTTAACACCCACTTCCAGCTCCATAAGGCCAGGATGACCAAATGTCCTCACACAAAGGAGGACTGGGCACCACAAAATGTAGGACATTTAAGACAAATGGAGGGCATGGCCAAATAAAAGCCAAAAACACTTATGTATAAAGGTAAATCCATGCTTCTTAGTCCTGCTCAAAATGGTGGAATTCCTTCTGGACAGAAGGTTGAAATGTAGGACAACTTCTGGAAAAAGAGGATGCCTGGTCCTCCTCATGGGGGGAGCTCTATGCCTACTTCAGTTATTAAAATACTGGTGTTTTATTTTCACCTTTGAGGTGAGCTGTTGGCATTACTGCACCCAACAGTGGGAGCAGCAACATGGAGAGTTGGGCTGCATTCGCACTGCAGAAATAATCTGGTTTGATACCGCTATGGTCCAAAACACACTGCAGAGATAATCCAGTTTGAGACTGCTTTAACTGCCCTGGCTCAATGTGAATTCTGGGAACTGTAGTTTTGTGAGACATTTAGCCATCTCCAGTGCCACAATGAACTACAATTCCCAGGATTCCCTAGCACTGAACCAGGGCAGTTAAAACAGTCTCAAATCGGATTATGTGTTCTGGACCTTTAATTGCCACAGCTCCATGCTATGGAATTCTGGAATCTGTAGTTTGTTGTGGCCCCAGAGCAGGGGATTTGTTGTTAAAATTGGTATCAAACCAGATTATTTCTGCAGAGTGGATGCAGCCCAACTCTTCATGTTGCTGTGCTCATTGTTGGGCCCAGTGAGGCCAGCTGCTCACCTCAAAGGCGAAAATAAAACGTTTGTAAAAACCAGAGGTACCACAACAAACTACAGTTCCCAGAATTCCATAGCATGGAGCCATGGCAGTTAAAAGTGGTGTCAAAGCAGATTGTTTCTGCTGTGCAGATGCAGGAAAGTAAGGGAAGTAGTGAAATAAGTGACAATACTTGCCCATAAGGAAACATGGGAGAATACTTGCTCGTAGGAAAACACAGACTACTTGCCCACTGGGCAAGTAATGTTTCCCTATGGGCAAGTATTCCCCTATGGGCCCGTAGTCTCCTACGACGTTTTCCTATGGGCCAATGTTCTCCTATGTATCTCTGTGGGCAAGCATTCTCCAGTGTTTCCCCAGCGGCAGGTACGGTCATTTGTTTGCGCCTGTCCCGGGGATGGAGAAGAAGAGGCTCGTCCTTAGCAGCGAAGGAAGGCAGCCTGGTGGCCTGGGGCTGGGGCTGGTCTGGAGGGGCCTGGCTCTGCCTCCAGGGGCCCAGGTCCCGCTCGCGCCAAAAAGGCAGCTGCGCCTTTACGCGCCAGGCAACAACAAACCACCGCCACAACAACAACAACAACAACAAGACCCCCCGCTGGCCAGAGGAGGGTCAGCAGATGTGGCCTCACCAGAGAGGAGGACGAGGCACTGCAAAATGGAGGACATTCCCCGGGGGCGGGGGGGGGAGACCCTTCAAGGAAAGCCTTAAAACAGGGATGGAAAGCCAGGCTCCAAAGGGAGGAGGAGGGCCACGGTGGGATGCCTCTCCTGTGGGGCACGAGGTTGGGATGGAGGGCGGGTCCTGGAAAGGGAGGACCCCAAGGCGCCTTAGAGCATCCCAGGGGCTCTCACTCCCCGCTAAAGGCGTCCTCCTTTTCCCGGGCAGGTCCTCCATTTCTAACCAGGAGGGAGTCCCAAATGCCCTCCATTCAGAGCCCGGCAGGGAAGCCTGCACTTCCCCCTCCACGGGGGTGCTTTGGGGCTTTTCCCTGGGGTCCTGGCCTGCCTTTTCTCTGGAAGCTTCCCTCCTTTTTGGGGGGGGGGTGGCCCCTGCCCAGGGAAGGAGGGAAGGGGATTGGGCTCCCTCCCTCCCTCCCTCTCCCTTCCCCGGGGCTCTCAGCAGCAGCGGCAGAGGCAGAGGCAGTACCGATGGTGGAGATGTGGGAAGGGTGGAACTCGTTGTCGGTGAAGCGGCAGAGGAGGCAGGTCTTGCCCACGCCGGAGTCCCCCAGGAGCAGCAGGCGGAAGAGGACGTCGTACTGCTTGGCCATGGCGGGGGAAGGGCGGCTTCAGCCCCACCGGGACCCCATCCCACCACAAGCCCCGGCGGAGCCAGCAGGAGGAGGAGAAGCAAGGAAGGATGCGCCGCCGCCGGATCAGCAGCAGCAGCAGGAGGAGGAGGAGGAGGAGGGTCTCCGGTGCAGGAGGGGCCCTTGCCCTATAGATAGAGGAGGAGACCCCAGGCAGGCAGGCAGGCAGCCCCCTGGGAAGCTCCCGTGGCAGGCCTTTACCTGGCCTCCGCTGCTCTTCCCATCGCCCTCCGCTGGGAAGCTGCCTGTAGCAAAGCCAGGGCTCTCTGGCCGGGGCCCTCCTCCTCCTCCTCCTCCCCCCCGCCAAGGAGAGGACCAGGCCCCGCAAAATGGAGGGCACGCCGGAAGGAAAGCCCTCAAAGACCCCTCTGGGAATGGAAAGCCATGCTCCTCCTCCTCAGTCCTGCTCCAAAGGCAAGCTGAAAAGGAAAGACCCTTCTGGAAAAGTCCTACTCTAATGTGGAGGACGTCTCCGAATTCCTCCTGGACAGAAGGAGGAGCAGGTGCAGGGCATGCCAGAAAAATGGAGGACATGACCAAAGAAAAGACTCCCCCCCCAATACCCCTAGAAAGGCAAGTCATGCCCCAAAAGAAGATTGAGATGGAGAACTTTAAAACAATATATATGGGGGACATGACCAAGAAAAAAACCCCAAAACACCCCTAGAAATGTTAGTCATGCCCCAAAACAAGGTTGAGATGGAGGACATTCCATATATATGAGGGACGTGACCAAAGAACCCCCCCCAACACCCCTAGAAATGTTTAGCCGTGCCTCAAAAGAAGGTTGAGATGGAGGACATTGAAAAAAATAAATATGGGGGTTATGACCAAAGAAAAACACCAGAACACCCCATAAATCCATGCTTCTGAGTCATGCTCCAAAGGGAAGTTAAAATGGAGGACATTCAAGAAAAAATGGGGGACATGACCAAGGAAAAGCCCCCCAAACACCCTCCATTTCAACCTTCTTTTGGAGCAGTAATGTAAATGTAAAGCCATGCTTCTTGGTCATGCAGCAAATGGAGGACATTTGGGAATTCCTCCTGGACAGAAAGTTGAAATGTAAGATGTGTCCCGGAAAAAGAGGACCTCTGGCCACTCTGGGTGTGCATCTTGAGCAGGGACACAATCCTGCATTGGTCTCCATCAATAACAGCAAAGAATGAATGTTGCCCGGTCTTCAAAACAGCAGTAGGGAACAGGCAGAATTCATAAGCATCACTTGGGTTGGTAACTCAGGGTGTCACCCTAGCCCTCTTACCACGCAGTACAGAATCCTTAATGTAATGATACTCATAAATCATAATTCCCATATATCACACATCACGGAACGTAATGGCAATAGTTGTGGCATAAAATCACAGAGTTAGCCTTCCATATCCATGGATTCTTTATCCACAGATTTCAGCATCCATGGCTTGAAAATACTATATGTGTGTGTGTGTGTGTTCCAAAAATCAAACCTTGTTGTTGCCATTTTATACAAGGGTCACCATTTTATTATGCCATTGTATTTAATGGGACTTGAGCATTACAATTTTGGTATCCCTGGAGGGTAGAGGGGCCTCCTGGAACCAAACCCCAGCAGATACCAAGGACCTACTGTACCATTAAATTAGAACATCCTCCACACAGCCTTAATGTATTAACATTTACACCTGCCAGTCCTATTAAGGGCAAGCTTCCCAGCCCTTAAATAAAGGCCATTGCTTATAATAAGGGACACATGGAAACCACTGTAAAGCATATCCAGAATAAAAAGGAAAGGGCGGGAAGAGAATTTAGCAGTACCTTTAAGGACCACTGGTTTATTTTAGCATGAGCTTTCATGGGTTTTAATCCACTACCTCAGGCCCACTGAGTGATACATATAAACACTCAAAATAAACCTGTTAGGTGTTTCTAGATTCTTTGTTACTTTGCCCTCCCCTTTTCCTTTTTAAGCTGCAGTAGACTAACATGGCTGCTTCTGAATAACTCAGTCCCCAGACATAAAGGAAATTAGTCACTCATGATGAAAGAAGTATACTCTGTATCTGCTTCATCTAATTTTGTTGAGATGAAATTATCATGGTTTTCCTGGCAGACTGGATTCCATCTTCTCTTTAGAAAGCAAGCACAAAGATCTTAAGTATTTATTGGTCATTCCACACAGGCACCATATATTTACCACATGCTTCAGAAAGAGATAAATCATTTTATTAGATAGCTACCAGGTTTTCTTAAAGGTCAACCCCAAACTTGATTCAATACTGAAAAACTGTTCTGTAGCATGGGGAAAAATAGTGAAGAGTGCCTCTGAGTTTATATTACCTTCATTATATACAGCTCTTCTAATTTGGAACCAGAGAAGAGTAAATTCAAAAATGTGTCCAAGAATCTAGAACTGCAATGTTTCCAGCTTTCCACCTATCATCTAAAAAATTCAAATAAGATATATATTAAAATGGAGCCAGTGTGGTGTAGTGGTTTGCGTGGTGAACTAGGATATTGGGAGACAAGGTTTTGAATCTCCATTCAGATATGCAAACCCATTGGGTGACTTTGGATAATACACACACTCGGCCTCAGAGGAAAGTGAAGGCAAACCCCCTCTGAACAAATCTTATTGCTGTAAATGATTTGAAAGAACATGTAACAACAACAATATATTAAATCACAAAGAGAAATGCATCGGGGGGCTGCCATAATTGTCCACTTTTACCAGGGACAAAATGTAGGACAAATTCAAGACCAAACTGTAGGGCAACTGCAGGACAAAACTCAGCTCAAAATGTAGGACATTTAAGGTCCACCATTTTTCTTCAATGTCCTACATTTTGGGCTGAGTTTTGTCCTGCAGTTGTCCTACAGTTTGGTCTTGAATTTGTTCCACATTTTGTCCCTGGTAAAAGTGGACAATTATGGCAACCCGCTGCCAACTTCTTTCTTTCAGTTAGTCTCAAAGGTGCTACAAGATCTGTCTACACAAATAGAAAGTTGTCTTTTATTAGACTGATTTCTGTTTAACAGACCACTGTTTGAATCAAATAAAAATCTCCTTTCATGTGATAAGTGATGCACTAAATTACACTGGGTTGCATCTAGACTCAGTTGTACTTAGAAGAGACCCATCAAAGTCAACAGGATTTATATTTGTTGTGACCAACTCAAGTCCTGTTGTCTTTAATGGATACACTCTGGGGTTCATTCCCTTTTTTGCTGAAAGCTTGTTAGGAGGATTGATTCTTTTTCCCATTTTGACTTGTACAGAATTTTCTTTAAGATCAACATGATCGGCCACCTTAAAAGATCCAATGCCCCCGCTCTTATTTCTAAACTATATAGACTTGGGTGCACAGTTTCATCAGCCTAGGATCAGGGTGCCTGAAAGTTTGCCTTCTCCTATGAGAGCCTCCTGTTAAAGAAGGGATTTATGTCAGGCCCTGAGATTTACACAGTGCCCATGCCTTAAGAGCTTTTGTTGGTGGGCAACTCCACCCAAAGCAGCCATTTCTTCAAAGACAACCAGATTTTGAAATTGTCTTGTCCAGATATATTTCCTTCTTCTTCCTTTTAGCTGCAAATTAGGCACATTATATCAGAATGAGCTTTTGGAGAAGGTTAACATGTGGTTTGGGTTTGCTGTTATTAATCAGCCGTTTACCTTAATCTGAACAGACCAGAAACCACCACCACAACAAAAAACACTTTCATCAACTGGGATATTTTTTTTTACCTCATGAGAATTCCTGTGTATTACAGGGCATAAAAATGCCCCATGTGCATGGGAATGTTTGTGGGTGTAAAATCATGGGTATTCCTTAAGACACAAACACCCAGAGTCAGAAAACAGATGTTCATACTAAATAGAACATCTGTTTTGAGTAGTTGTCAGCTCTCCCCCTCTCCGCCCATGTAACCAACACAGTTTCTCTGTCTTGAAAATACAGCTGTTGTTTCCCCATTCAGAGTAAAAGTCTTGTTTTGACTCCCCGCTTCAAACAGGAAAAGAACAAAACCCTGAAGGAAAACAGCTATTGCTTTACACATGCTGTTTGCAGCATAATGTGTGTGTGCGCGCACACATACACCTTCAAGTTACCTGTTGACTTATGGCAACCCCATGAATTTTATAGTGTTTTCTTAGGTAAGGAATACTCAGAGGTGGTTTTGCCATTTTCTTCCTCTGAAATATAACCCACAGCACCTGTTCTTGTCAGTCTCCCATCCATGTGCTAACCACATCTCTCCCAGCTTAGCTTCCAAGATCTCATGCCTTTAGGGCATAATAGCAAGTTGAAATTACAACCATGAGGAGGTTGCTCCATGTGGCTAACGCAAAAGGGCTCTGGTTTCATATCGTTTGCCAAAACCATTCCTTTCTCTCTATGTAACTGCAAACCTTGGAGCTTTGAATGATGGCGGAAAGTATAAACAGAGGTAAAGCCATGGGGGAGAGGGATAAAACGAGAGTGTTGCCCCCCAAATAAGAATTTTGACTCCCATTCAATTTTTATTCAGTCACTAAAACACTAGCATGGCAATAGCTTAAACCTTCAGAGCATTTAGAAATACAGTCTAGGCATCCAATGAAACAGGCAAAATTGCAAAAGGAATGCAAACACAGCAAATGTAAGACTTTTAGATGTGAATTATTTTCAGTGTCTCACTCTCTGCAAAGCTAGAAAAGTGGAAACTGAAGGAAATTTTTAATGTGGGGTAGAATTTTTATTTGCGGGGCAATGCCCCCATCCCCCATAGTTGCTACACCCCTAAATATAACAGCATATATGTTTGATGCAGGCAAACTGAAGGTGAGAATCTGACCTCCTGATCTTGTCACATGACGTCAGAAGAATCTAAAGGAGTCTAAGTGCTGTGTCTATGCCATCATATATTAATATTGAACTTATTACTAAGTACCTATCCTTATGTTGTCAAATTGACTATATAATTCATGCATAAGGGAAAAGTTTCAGCAGATTTAGGGAATCCAGTGATTTTCAGGAGCAACATAATCTTCTAGGGAATAAAAATTTAGGTCGATCTCCCAAAAACATTGACCACAGAATTGTAACTATCAAAGGGGAACAAAGAGATAACTGGGTGGGAGAGAGAATGGATTTGAGCATCTGAAACTATCTGATACAGGAGATAAACATTTTCCCCCCCAGTGTGCTAGGATTGGTACCATATTTGTGCTCACTGGCTACAAATTGTTTCTTTCTTTCTGGAAATATGCCAGGGACCAGCAATTGTTGGCTTATGTCCTGTCATTTTGAATAGCCCTCTGTTAGTTTGTCCTGGGAGTAGATATGGCTGTTTGGAACCCTGAATGGGAGTATGAGTATTTCACACTACAGCTATTTGTTGGAGGTAAACTTCTGTCATGAAGAAGTGTCCAGCGTGATGAGAGCAGCATCATACCCATCTCAATGAAAGGTATTGGTAGGGGAGAGGGGAAAGAGGGAAAACATTGTTATACTGTACCAGTATACATCTGAGAGACAACCACCTGTGCTAAATTTGTCCTTCATGAACAGTTTATCTATGGCACACCACTTAGAGCAGCTGTTACCCAAACCTCCCACCAGGAAAGCTATGAAACTCAGATCTACCCATAACTTACTCAGACTGCTGTCACAATGCAGAAATAACACAGTTTGACACTACTTTAACTGTCATGAGTGAATGTTATGTATTCTGGGGTTTGTAGTTTTGTGAACTATTTGGCCTTCCTTTTGGCCCATCAAACTACAAATCCCAGAAATCCATAGGATTGAACCTGGGCGGTTATAGTGGTGTCAAACTGTTTTATTCCTGCAGTGTGGCAGCAGCCTCAGTCTTACTCCCATTGCTTTCAACAGCACTGTGTCCCACAGGTCTCTGGCATTACAAAACTATCTGTGTTTCAATTCTGTGATGTGTGTTTGTACAGGAAGTCAGTTGACTTTTCACAGTTTTTGAAGTGTAAATATTTTATTTACCCTGGACACGTAGAGAATGGACTGGATGGCACAGATGTCACTACCAGGACTGCACCCTGGCTTTTGTTGATCTCTTTGTTTGTTTGATTTTCCTTTTAGGTTTGCCTTGTATTTTTGTTCTGGTTGCCACACAGACCAATTCTATCCATGCTGCCTCTTTTAGGAACAAGGCAGATGGGGACTCTTCTGTGTGTGGCTGGTGTTCTGTACCCTGCTTGATTCTGGCTTTGTAAAAATGATTTTTTTTAATCATTGCCACGCTGGCAGGGGATTTCTGAGAGCTGTAGTGCAAGAAATAACCATCTCAGTTGTGAATTTAGGAATGTAAACTCTCATACTGAAGAATTCCAAGTAAATGCAATCGATTCTAAATGAAATTTTGTTGAGCTATTCTGTATTTTACTAATTTTGTCCCTTCCTTACATTTGTGTCTATATTTCTATTTGACTGAACAAGATATTGATGTAGAGGTTCTAAATCAGGGGTGGGCAACCACAGAGAGTTTGGACTGGGGCATACCTGCCTCATTTTGCAAACCACTCCCAGGCTCTGTGAGTCATGTACTCCCCCATCCTTTTTAAGTGAGAAGGCCAGAAGGGAAACAAAACTATTTCAGGTCCAGAAAAGGTATCCAAAATAGCTTTTAAATGAAGAATTGGATCACATGGAGTCTTTTGAGACAGCGGTTCTCCATTTGAGGGCTGAAAATATTTTTATATTTTCTAAGAGAGGCCTGGGACCTTAACAGGCTGCATTATCTGCTTTGGGTCCCATACTGGAACAAGTGCAGTATATAAATCAAATAAATCAATAAATAAAACAATTCCTTTCCATTTTAGTGGAGTAGTGACCCATGTATGTCACACTGAGTTAACTGAAAGAAATTGCAGGATATATCCTTTCCTCAATCTGGTGCCCTCCAGATTTGCTGAACAATTTGAACTACAACTCTTATCATCTCTGAATTGTAATTCTTCCTAACTTCTTACCTTCTTAAAAGGCATAATTAATTGATGGCATTTATTGCCACTGGTTTTACTAATGGCTTCTACTTTATTCTTAAAACTTGTTAGACAAATTAATAGTGCATAGGAATTTCAGTACTGGGAAGGCCAAAGAATTGTTATGCACTAAATATGGTTGATGTTTATGCTTTGAGACAGAATGATCCTATACACTGTGTGCAATCCAACACTATCATTCTGCTGACAGAACTATTTTTGTCAGTTGTCTTGAAAGCGGAAGGTGATTCCCTCTCCCAATGCACACCATCTAAACCTGTTCTGCAAACTCTCTGCAGCAGGTTTTCAAATGATACAAAGGGCTGCAGGGTGAAGAAGGGAAGAAAGTCCTATGACTTGCACATTTACTATTATGAAGCTGAATTTGGGAAAATCCAGAATTAGATGCTGGTAGACATGACGAATTATATTAGTGAATTACCAGATATACTCAACTATAAGTTGATCTCATGTATAAGTTGAAGGCAGGTTTGGGGGCCAAAATTATGTATTTTGATATGTCCCATGGATAAGTTGAGGGTAAAAGTTAGAGGCATATAATGAAGGACGTAAAGGATGAAGCGAAAGAAAACAATGGCAAAGAACTTGCAAAATTCCAACAGACATATTTGTGCTCATACAAAAGGCTGGGTGGATGAGAGAGTAGAAAGAGGTCAGTGCTTCCAGGGCAGATTAAACTCTTGCTTTCACCAGGGGATGGATATACAGTTGTCCCTCCATATTCACTAGGATTAGGGGAACAAGACCCCCGTGAACATGGAAAAACCGCAAATACGTAACCAAAACACTATTTTTACCTGAGAGGACACCTCTCTAGGAATCTAGGTCCTCCAGTGCAACTCTGTGGTCAATGTCCAACATACACTGACCATAGAATGGCAGTGGAGTAGCTACAAATGGTCTTTCAGTGCAACTTTTAGTTAAAGTTGACCACAGAGTTCCACTGGAGGACCTAGACAGTCCTAGAGAGAACAAAATTAATGAAATCCGTGAATAATCAATTCTGCAAATAGCAAAGCCACAAATATGGAGGGATGACTCTGTGTGTGTGTGTGTGTGTGTGTGTATGATTTGAAGTACAGTACTGTACTTACACTGACTCATAGATAAGTTAACTCAGGTTTTTGAGTCAATTTTTAAATCTAAATTTCTGGACTTATATATGAGTATATACAGTAGTAATTATATAAGTATTACGTTATAGAAGCCAGCATGGTGTGGTGGTTCGAGTATGCCTCTGGAGAACACTGTAAACTTCATAGACAAAACTTTCTTTTGTCAGAGGCATTCTCTGAAGAAATGGTACAGTGCGCCCACGTCATACGTGGGAGCTTTTTATGTGGCTTTCGTCTTATGCTGAAAGCCACACAGTGGGAGAATGAATGGCGTGTGCACCGCACCGCATGTCATGCATGAGACCCATTATAGCCAATAGGGTTTGAGCATACATGCTATTTGCCTTACGGAATGGATCCCCCGCATAAAGTAAGGGCGCACTGTAAATATAAGCATGGAGTATAATATTCTGTAGTACAGCTAGGTCATTTTTAGAATCATGATTTCATAATCTCAATGTGGTCCCATTTTTAGATAGAATCACAGAATCATAGAGTCAGTACTGAGCTGGGATCCATATTGATATCCATAGAGTTGGATAGTAATGTAATTGCAATATTTGTAATTGAGCTGCTTCCCCAATGAGATCTAGCCACATTTTACTACAAGGTAAAATACTGGTTTGAGATCCATTAAAGGCTATACTGCTATTTCTCTGAACATAAGACCCACTGTAGTTGTTAAAAAGAATAGAATTTGAATATGGCACCAAAAGCAACTTTTGAGTTTCTCTTCCACTTTTTGTCTCAACACTAGATTTTCACAGTAAAAGACATTGAAGCAGTTTACTGACGGAGCTTCTGCACCATCCTAAGAGTTAGCTAAAGTGCCACTGCTGTTGCCTCTGAGAGATCCTCCACCAGTGTCATCACCCACTACTGCTGTTGCCCAGTAGCTGTCTGGCTCCTCATTAAAAGCCTGTCTTACTTTGAAAACCATATCACCAGCAATCCTATGCCTACAGAAAGGCAATGCCATGGTGTGTAGGAAACACTGTAGGAAACAAAGGAAGCCAGTAGGAGATGGATTGACTCAAAGTTGGCCCTGAGTTTGCAAGGCTATTGAAAACAAGAAGCTCCATCTCATTTACAGAGACACTATAAGACAAATCTGACTTTATGGTAGTTAACAACAACATACTTTTTTGTAGGTAGATTAGAAGATGCTTTAACTATAAAATATGGGATTCTATCATTGTCCTAAACTGGAGAATGTGACACATCAAAATAATGCCATTCACACAACAGGTACTAAACTGAAATAGTTATTTTATTGGTGGTGAGAGAAGAGCACAAGTGGTGAACTTAGTTACAGAACTTGGGCAAAAGTCTAAATGGAAATGAGGAGGAAGACATGGGCAAGAAATTGAGGCACTTGAAGGTGCAGACAGTGAAGTGGAGGGTGGCACAGGGCTAATTTGGGGCAGAGAAATGCTGAAACAGGTATTTCATTAGTAGAAACCATGGGGGAGGTGGGGCTAATGCTCCCAATATGTACTGAGCAATTGCTGAGCAAATTTTATCTCCTGATGTCTTTTACTTTCTGATCTTGGGATTAGAGGTCATAGGGAGGAATGTACTCCTGTAGCCCATAATGAACTGGTATGGTGTCCTCCTCTGCAACTCATGTTGGTAGTGCTGGGTTCCTTTACAAGGGTACATCCCATCCCATTTCACATATGTTTGTGGAAGATGCCGCAGACAATGATTATATAGGTAGCCAGATCTTTCTCCACTTCAAGAAGTGTGCATAGTAACCATCATCTTACTGGAAAGCCGTTGGTGGCTGTCTCCACTAGCAGTCTCACCCTACAGTTCCGGGTGGAAGAGAGCCATGAACCATGGTTGCAGAGCCAAAACACCATCTCCCAGAGTAAGAAGATATGCTACAAGCCAAAGCTTGTAGCATTGGTGAGCAACTGGAAAAGATGCCAACTGAAACCTTCTCTAATATTCAGAACATGGTGGTATTGTGAGCTGTGGTGTCTTCCTGAACCACCTGCTCAGAAGCCCATGAACTTGTCACTTGTGCCCACTGCATACTGGAGAACCAAGCCATATACAGAAGCATTTGTAGTCTTGTAGACAGCTGAACCATCGGCTTTAGGGGCCAATTTACAAACATGGGATAAATTGTGAAGTCGAAGGCTCTCATGGCAGGCATCCATGGTTTTTTGTGGCTTTATTTGGCCATGTTCTAGAATATTTTCTTCCTGACGTTTCGACAGCATCTGTGGCTGGCATCTTCAGAGCGTGGCTTTGGTGTGGCTTCTGGACTCTTAGGACGCATGCATCATTGAAACACCATACTTCCACTGTGACTCAAAGCAGCTTTATTTTGGCTGTCTGTAACAGGCCTCAGTCTACATCTGATTGAAGATGGTCCTGGATATTCTGAAGGTGCTCCTAAAATGAGCATCATCCCAATCTTCTACCTTTAGCACATACAGCTTGAGTGCATGATCATGATTGTGGTAGACTGGGCATTTTCTAGTGCCAAAGTGATGCATCTCCACAGGACAAGTAGCCACTTCTGTGCCCATCCAGGTATTATTTTTTCCTGTAGTATTGTTGCTATATTGCATGCATTCAACTGCAGCAGCTCAGAAACACAGATGGCACTCAGTTTCTTCATTGGTGGCTTGGCTTGCTCTGCAATGCACTGAAGCATAGAATACAGGACAGCTACTATCTCATCTGCCCCCCTGTAGTTGCCCTTCTGTCCACTTGGCAGGAACGAAGAGTTCATTCTGTGACCAAAATGGGTGTGCCTGAAGAATAATCAGATATGGAGAGGGCATGAATTTCTATGGATGCACCTAATTTTTGAATGTCTGTTCTTTCTGATCAAAGTGGGAGATGAGCAAAAAAAAATCCTATGTTTCTGGGAATCAGGGTTCTCCTGAGCAACTAGAATCCCATGTCTACATTTTGTTTCTGACAGCCCATGATCAAGGGTGCTACAATATGAGTTTACCCCTATTTTTACTGTCTGGGTACAATTAACAACAACAGCAAACAAACCTTTTAATTCTCCACCACCAAACCATGGGTATCATTGCTGCTAAACTGTAAAAAAGTCTTGAGCACATCTAAATGCATACACCTTTCTTTTCTATATTGTCATATTTGGATGTGCAGCTGTATCATTTCATTATGTCAAAATGAAGTTCATTTCAGTTCACTCATGTCCCTGGTTTGGTGTAACCTGCAGACATATACCCGTTACTTGTGAATGGGACAGATGTGAACAACAAATACAGCTGCTCTATCACATCTTGTTTAGTCCTAATAACTAATTTAACCAAATCATATAGTATTTTCAGATTTTATTCAGTGCTATCCTATGTGTTGTTGTTGTTGTTTGGAATTCTTTTAAGTCATTGGAAACTGGGAGACAGAGAGTGCAAGTTATCACATCACAAGCTAGGTTGTTATTATTGTTGTGTACCTTAAAGTCATTTTTGACATATAGCAACCCCAAGGTGAAGCTATCATAGGGATTTCTTGGTAAGATTTGTTCTGAAGGAGATTGTCTTTGCCTCTGAGACAGTGTGACTTGTCCAAGGTCATCCAGTGAATTTCCAAGGCTGAGCAGGGATTCAAACCCTGGTCACTAAAGTCATATTTCAGTTCTCAAACCACTACACCACAGAGGCTCTCTAAAGTTGTTATTATACACCAGTTTGTATATAAGAATATATACAATACCAATAAAGAAAGTAAAACAGAAAATACTACCTCACTACAACTCTCTACTGCTGTTATTGCACTCCAGTTTAGTGCCTCTGTATGAGTTTACTTAGTATTTTGTGATGAAAATTTTGATTTTCATATGTTCCTAATCCATTTTCTAGAGGGAGTGATTTAACACTTTCCAAAGGAGGTACTTAAAATGAATTGGTTGAATGCAAGTTAAATTAAGTCTGAAATAGGCATATTAATACATCTCTTAGACAAAGCGGCTAAATTTTCCTACTGTAGACTTGTTTGGGATAAGAAACATCACCTAAAACATTAGGTACTATCACTGTTTCCATCAGGATGTAATCTTTCCATTCCCTTTTGATTCCTTTCCAGGTAACAATCTGACACCATTCACTCAGAACTGGAAGAGCAATGTAAGAGTCTTACTTGTTCTCCCACACTTTCTCAGTCACAAACCGACTGATTCTATATATATTTTCTTGGGGCTCTTGCGCATACCACATTCCTAGAACTAGAAAGGTAAATGTCTGCATATGTACATTAAGCAGCTCCAAGAACACTTGCATTTTCAGTGGAAGTGACGTCACTGTCATAGAGATCTGCCATAGCAACCAATATGAATACTGACAGACACAAAGGAAGAACACACATGTTCTTCCTTTGGATATTCCTGGGTATGAAGTATGGAGCTTCATATGCAGGAGAGTGCTGCATTTACATGTATCATGAAGATGCAATGCCATCCTGAGGATGCAAAGCTCCAGTGCTTTAAATGGGTGGATCATGTGCATAGAATTGCTCCCATTCCAACAACACAGGCTCACGTGTATCCTATTTTGGTAATCTACACCACTAGTCTTGAATGCTTGTTTGCGCTGTTCAGTGCAAATAGGTAGATCTTGGTTTTCTTGTCCTTGTCCCCTCCCAGGTCTTGGGCTTGCAAGTATGCATTTTAAAAGATGGGTGTCATTTTCAGTTTGCTTCACAAACAGATAGGGCAATGTGTTAACCTTGTTATAAACTGTGCATGGCTTTGATAAAAGATTGCCCTTCTTCCATGTTCCAACTACTTTGGGAGCAACAGAATGATCAGATCGGGCGGGCGGGATGCACTTGGCAAAGAAGGGAAAAATCAATAGATTATCATATGGTTTTCCTGGATTACTTTGACATTTACTGTGGCTAATTTCATACATGGTTAGCAAAGTGTAGGGGACATCAATCACTTATATTTTTATAACCAAAAGGGCTTCCAAAGCAGCTTATCAATTGTTAATTTGACAATTCCTTGCTCTCAAGCTTAACATCTAAAAAGAAATGACACACAAGGAACAAGGGATGGCAGTGGTGGGGATTAAGTCCAGGACAGGTCAGAGCAATGGGAGTTGGTATGGAAGGAGGGCCTTCTTTTAGCCACTGGACTCAAGGCCTAATGGTGTCATGCCTGGCTGCTGTTCACTAGGGATGGGAAGACTATTCAGAAAATTGAGGAAAGGGCTGAAAATAATATTTTTTGAGTGTTGAGAAACCTTGATGAGAAAAATCCTGGACTGATGAGAATCTTTGTAGTTCAGAAATTATTCTGCACAAAATTCTCATGTTGTTGTTTTGTTCAGGAAACAGCATTTTCTGCAAGGAAAATAACATTTCAATGCATAAACATTAATTTCTGCACAGCAAATATTGATTTCTACACAAAGAAAATTGTAATTGGGAGTTTGTTCAGTGTAAAATTTGCACATAGTTGATTTGCATAGAAACCAGCATTTTTTTTGTACCAAAAACATTTTCTGCTCAAGAATTAATATTTCTGCACCAAAATATTTTCTGTGCATAAAATGCTCTTTTCTGTGCATTCTGTGCATGTTTGAATTCTGATCCTGATTTGCAAATAGACTTTGAAAACAGAAGACTGTTAACAGTAACAAATATGTTTATTTTTATATATTAACAAATATGTAAATTGAAATCAATAAATTAACAATACCCAACATAGGTATCAGTCGTTTGTGGATTTTGTATTTTGTATTATTTTGCTGTATGATCAGCACAGCTATCCCTGAAAATGTTCCTACCTCTTACAGTTATCTTCATCCACAGTTGGCTATAGGATTTCTAGCTCCTTCGTTACATTATGGGGTACAGGCTACAAAAGCTGTTAAGTAAGTAATTTCTTGTACTGCTGTTGTTGTTGTTGCAACCTGGCAAAGATCAGCTTGTCAAGAGCAAATGAAAGTGTCTTGATTGCATCTTGTAAAGCTTGCACAAGGAGACTAAAATGTCTACCCACTTTTAAGGAAACAGTAATGACTAAAGAACACCTGATCCTAAGTAGTAGCTTATTTTGTCCTAACTGTTTAACGAAAGCCTCTAATAAGATGAGTTTCAAGCTAACATAATCTATACGTTTAGCACTGCCTGGCATCCAGTAATTATCATGCTGTTAAATCTAATTTATGATATTCTAATCATATAGATTTAATCTATGTTTTTTGCGACTGTTGCAACTAAAGGTGCCTACAATATAGAGAAAAGCCACATGCTAGATGGATGGACTCTATTAAGGAGGTAATAGGTATAAATTTGCAGGACCTGAGCAGAGCAGTGGAGCATAAGGAGTCTGGGAGATGTCTGATCTACAAGGTCGCCATGGGTGAAGATCTAACAACAATAACAACAACAAAAACCTACCTTTGAAGTCATGCAGCCCTCCTCCAACAGAGGCATTTCTGAGAAACTGGGAAGTGTAGCCGTGAGCAATGATACACCCATCCCTCTCCCAGTAGCAGGGTGTAATGCAGCAGAAACCTGCAACAGGACCCTGACAAGGGGTGGATGCATGATATGGGATTTTGGAGGAGGGTGGTGGCATCAGGAGACATCACATCATAGGATCTCAGCCATTACTTAAACGTGGTCCCATCTTTATTTCTATTGCCACACTTGTCCTGTCTTGAAACACCTGCACACATTCACTGCCATTTTCACTGCCTTTTGGATTGTGCTGGTTGGAAAGCATAATCAAGCAGCTTTCTTTGGTATTTGGAAATAAGTTGCTACATGAGGAGGGCGACCAAAATAGTGAAGAGTTTGGAATCCATGCCCAATGAGGAGAGACTTCGGGAGCTGGATATGTTTAGCCTAGAAAAGAGAAGGTTAAGAGGTGATATGACAGTGCTGTTTAAGTGTTGAAAGGGTGTCATATTGAGGATGGAGCAAGCTTGTTTTCTGCTGCTCTAAGAGAATAGGACCTGCAGCAATGGATTCAAACTACAGGAAAAGAGATTCCACCTTAACATTAGGAAAAACCTCCTGACAGTAAGAGCTGTTCAACAGTAGAACATACTGTATCAGAATGTGGAGAAGTCTCCTTCTTTGGAGGTCCTTAAACAGAGGCTGGATGGCCATCTGTCAGGGTGCTTGGATTGTGAGTTCCTGCATGGCAGAATGGGGTTGGACTGGATGGGCCCTTGTGGTCTCTTCCACTTCTATGATTCTTTCTTTACAGCAGCATCTCTGCAAGAGCCAGCATTTTCCACTATAAAACCAGGAACCCCATGGCACATTAAAGACTAAGACTTGCATCCAGAGATATTTTGAACAAGAAGAAAGGTAGGGCTACTGTACTATTATGATTTCTCCATCCCCCTGAGGACTCATGTTCCATCACACACCTTCAGTAGTCGATTTTGGGGTGTTCAAAAGGCTTTAGTGGCTGGGTGAACCACTGACAGATTGGTATTAATGGAAGAACATCATACATGTAGTATTATCCTAAGTGGAAGTTTCCATACACCTCCAAATGTCAGGGCCCATGACAAATTCTTCAACAATGCAAATTACAATTTAAGTTCACATGCCCCTTGTATGTTTGTGGAAGTCCTCCACACCCTTAATTTTGTGAACTAAGAATTACACTGGGCCCTTGATATCCACTGGAATTTGGTTTCAGGACCCCCCATGGATACCAAAATCTGTAGATACTCATGCCCTTTTATATACAATGGCATAGTAAGATGGTGTTCCTTATATAACATGGCAAAATCGAGGTTTGTTTTTTAAAATTTATATATTGCTAGAATATTTTCAAACTGTGGATGCTTGAATCCATAATTTAAAAGTGTGGATATGGAGGGCTGACTGTATTACTTAGGCCCTATCTTACCTGAACATAAAATGTATCCTAACTTGTTTACCATATATCTTTTCATCCATAATCACACCTCCAGTGAGCTTCCAATCTCCCTGACTTAATTGATTATATTTCTATCCCATCTTTTTTCCAGTGCAGTCAAGGTGACACATATAACTCTCTATTTTCCATTTTTGTCCTCAAAGGTACAACCCTTTGAGGTAGATGAGGCTGAAAGAGTGAGTTGCTGGCCCAAGGTCATCTAGTAAATGTCACAGTTCAGTAGGGACTTGACCCTGCTTCTTTCAAAGCCCAGTCAGGCGCTCTAAAATTACACCATGGTGCATGCCTCTTCAGACTACACAATTACTATAGTATGATTCTGCTTTAACTGCCATAGTTCCTTCCTATGAAATCCTGGGATCTGCCATTGAGGGGATGCATTTTGAATCCTGAACCGGGAGTCCCTCTGGAGTCTCCCCGAGCTGCAAACCCCATAGGATGCAGCCATGGCAGTTCAAGTGGAATCATTGTGCTATAACTGTGTAGAGTGAAAGGACCCTGGTTCTTTAAGGGTCCACTACCTTAATAATAATAAAAAATTTGCACATATTTATGTAGAATTCCAGTGAATTCATAGGACATTGGATACAACTGTGTTGACCTCTTCTAGCTCATGAGAACAAATTTCCCAGCTGTGTAGACTTGCTTGTGAGGGAAAGAGGAGGCAGATATTTAAAATTAGTATGCAACTGCATTTCAGTTTGAGAAATTCAAAATAGTCCTTTCGTGTTTAGCAAGTACAACCACAGAGGCATATTCTCACAAGTGAAAGAGAAAAATGTCAGTCCTGTCACCAGGGATGAAGCAAGGAGAGATGCACAGTGAAAAAGAAACCTAGGAACTGGACTGAAGAAAGATCACCACTTTGTGTCTATATCCTCCTGAAATGAGCCCAGCTATATCTATTACAGCTATTGGCTATTAAAAGATTGCCCCCCACACACACTGGGGGCCTATTTCCCAGAGATGTAATTTCTCAATGGCACTAGGAGAGACCAGTGTCAACTGCAAGTCTCTCTCTCTTCTTTGGCAGAAGTCTGAGTTTACTGTATACAAAGGGTTTGAAACTGGACCAAAAGCTATACGTTGCACATCCCTGATTTAGTGGGTCCCATCATACTCTCACAGACCTTCAGCATTCCCTGCATATGCATAATAATAGGATGCATTTATTTTTTAATAAAATGTCCCTCTAGATTAACATCAGTGTTATTAGAACTAATTTTTAATACTAGAAGTGCAAACCAGGCATACAAACATATATGATACAAAAGAAGATACAAGTTCTGTTCCTGGTCAGCAACCAACCATATCAGCCCATCCTTTTGGTAACAGTGCCTCTTTCTGGGGTGAGCAGAGAGCTCCATCACGACATGCATATAAAAGGAAAAGTACAGTACATTATGAGACAAGAGCTGTATTTGTCTGGAATTGTTTGCATCTTCTGTAAAATCAGATATGAGAAGTACAGTTGCTCTTTTAACAGTATCCTCGTCTTTGGGGAAATTTGCCTCTTTGCAGTGAAAAGTTCATGTTCCTTTCCAGTACATCAAATAAAAGTGCCCTGTGCTGGCAGAAATTCTTCTCAGCCTGACTTGGTCCCAAATGAGACAAAGCCAAGTTTGATACACAATAGGAAACATGATGTCTCCATCTCAAACCACAGAAGTCTCTTCCTACATACCACCTGTCTCAGATGGGTAGAGGCATGCATTTGAAAAACGCCTGCCTAGAGATTTCCAGAAACCACAGTCTGCTCAGCAAAATCACTTTGCAAGCAACAACATGAAGAGCAATTATACAACAGTCGACAAGGAACAGGCTTTCTCCTTAATAAAATAAACCCGTTTATTTGGGGGAGGGGGAAAAAATCTCCATAAGTAGCACAACTACCTGAGAGCCAGTGTGGTGTAGTGGTTGTCTCTGCAGGACCAGAGATCGAATTTTCATTCAGCCTGAAAACCTTGGGCAAGTCACACTCTCTCAGCCTCAGAGAAAAGCAAACCTCCTCTGAACAAATTTTGCCAAGAAAACCCTGTGATAGGTTTGCCTTAGAGTCACCCTAAGTTAGAAGAAACGACTTGTAGGCACACTACAACAAGCACAACTACCTGGGTATAAGGATAGAGTTCAGGTGTGTTAGTCTGGAATATTAGTATGCAGAGGGATCCCATAGCACATTTGAGGTTAATTGAGGAAAATAAATTGCAGCATAAATTTCCATAGATTCATAAATTTGGGACATTATCACATGAGGGATGTCCCATCCCTGTCTCGTCACTGATCCGTCAAGCCATGAGGAGAGGCAGGTAAGAAATAAAATCATCATCATCATCATTATCATGGGAAGGATTTTCACACTGCATTCATGCTTATCCCGTCCAGGAAGAGCAAATGACTGTGATGGCGCTAAAGGCTTTCTGATGAAGTTGCACCTATCCCATAATTAACCTGGCATTTACCTGTCATTTAAGCAACATTGTCTGGCATTTTGTATTAACAGAAGTTCGCGTTTAATATAATGCCGTTTTAAGGATGGGTTAATGATGGTTAATGATGGGATCGGTGCAACAGTTTGAAAGCCTTTCATGCCATCAGAGTTAAGGACAGGATAACGATGGGATAAGGCTAGGGGGAGTGATCCCGTCCTTATCCCATCCCCATGTGATAATATCCTTAGTCTATGTCCTCACATGCATGTAGACTAAGGCTGCTGCCATGTCTGCAGAGTTATTGCAGTTTGACACCACTTTAACTGTCGTGACTCCATCCTATGGAGTCCTGGGATCTGTAGTTTGTTGTGGCAAGAGCCAAAAAGACAGACAAATGGATCCTCAAAGAGATCAAACCTGAAATCTCCCTGGAATCAAAGATTAAACTGAGGCTGTCGTACTTTGGTCACATGAGGAAGCATGACTCATTTGAAAAGATAATAATGCTAGGAAGTTTGAGGATAGCAGAAAGAGAGGAAGACCACATGACAGATGGCTTGACTAGTAAGGAGATCACAGGTATGAATCTGCAAGAAGGAGAGTAGTAAAGCTGAACGGAAGACAATCCTGTTTAGGGAAGCGTTCCCAGGCCTTACATGATTGTTAGCCTATGCTGTTTTAACCTGTGTTATTTTAATTCTTCTAATTTAATCTATGTGTTAATCTCTATTGTCCTCTGTAGATATATGTGTTAATCTCTATTGTCCTGGCAGGCCTTTATTTTATTTTATTTTATTTTAATTTATTGTATGTACAGCACTGTGTAAACCAACAGCGCTTTATAAATCAATGAATCAATCAATCAATAACCAATGGAAGATAGGGAGTCTTGGAGGTGCCTCATCCATAGGGTCGCCATGAGTCGGGGTTGACTCAAGGGCAGCTAACAATGACAACAACAAAAGTGGCACCAGAGCTCTTTCACAGAAAAGGCCAAATGTCTTGCTGTGTGCCTTTGTTTTTTTACTTATGGCAACCCTTTTAAATATGTTTTAATTTTATAATTTGTTTTGCTTTTAGATTGTATGCCATTGGCAGGCTTTTGATTCCATAGTATTTGACTGTCATTAAATTCACTGCGCTGTAAAAACAAACATCAGTAATAATACTAATACTAATAATAACAACGTATCAGGGGGTGTTCTTGGTAAGATTTGTTCAGAGGAGGCTTGCCACTGCCTTCCTCTGAGGCTGAGAGAGTGTGACTTGCCCAAGGTCACCGCAGTGGGTTTAATGGCCGAGCAAAGAACTGAACTCTGATCTTCGGAGTAGTAGCCTTAACACTCAAACCGCTACTCCATGCTGGCTCTCCTAAATATCTTGCAAAACTGCAAATCTAAGAATTCCATAGCAGTTAAACTAGTGTCAAACTGCATTAATTCTGTGAAGACTGGAAAGAGATAACAACGCCTTCAGTTGAAGAGTGGCTAATTAAACCGATGGACATGACCAAATTAGATAAACCTACTTGCAGTTTAAACAATAAGTCATTAACCGAATTAGAAAAAAAAGTATGGTTACCAGTGATAAAATACTGGAATAAGAAGAGCTGGCAAGATCTGATAATATAGCGCCTCGCAATGAAATGGGGTATTCACATATATGAGATAACTTTAAATACATTTTAAGAATTGTATGTTATTTGCGAATAATCTTTCCTTTTGTTATTATACTGTTTTCTTTGCAACTTTTGTATCCTTTTAATAGGCAGATCCACCAAGAATCTTATACAATTAAAAGAACGGCGACGCTAGGATGAGCTAAACATTACTGAAGGTTAAAAGCAACGTAAGTTAAGAGTTAGAAGGAAGAAATAGGTTCTTAATTAGCAAGAACGTAGAATATTGCTATTTTATGAGACCATATTAGTGTACCACGAGATGAACAGATTTATAACAATGCCATTATCTGTGTTTTATTTATAAGTTTTATTTATGTGTTTTATATGTTATAAATAAAATATGAAAAATATGAAAAAAAACCCACCCCAAACTGCATTAATTCTGCATTGCAGACTCAGTGAAAGAAAGAAATTGGGGTTTTTGCGCTATGTGGCCATGTTCTAGAAGAGTTTACTTTTCCCCTAGACTACAGTCTACTTCCTCAGATGCATATTATTTTTATTATTATTATTATTCAAAGATATAGCCATGTTAGTCTCTAAAATCAGTAGTCAGAGAGATCTTGTGGCACCTTTGAGTCTAGGTTAGTCTCAAAGGTGCTGCAGGATCCCTTTGCATACTGGGGATAATAAAACAGTTTCCCACAAAGCCAGGCTCAGTGCCTCAGAGATGAGGGAGGCTTCAACGGGGAAGTTAACATAAATGCCACACGGGGGCGCTGCTGAGCCATTCATTCTACTAGCAAAGCTCCCCTTTAAAGCCGGACGCTTCAACGGGGAAATTAACATACGCGCCACGCGGGGGCGCTGGTGGGACGCTCACTCTCCCACGCCACCAAAGTCTTCAAAGTGTGCTTGAACGCGACGGGATGGTGAGGGAGCGCTGCGCGTTCGAGGCTTGTTTGTCCTTCTCGCGTTGCCGTAGCCGGCCTTCCGTTCCCTCCGCCCCTCCTCCGTCGCGCGCGTCGAGCCACTCTCCGCCGTCCGTTGCCCCTCAGTCTCTGGCATCATGGCGGCCGCCGCGGCTCCTACGGACGGAAGGCGCCCCCGGCGCGGAGGCAGCATGGAAGCCGGGCGGGAGAGGCTGCAGGACGACGGGTTGCGGACCCTCACTTCGGCCGAGCAGGTGGGGAAGCGGCGGCGGCGGCGGCGGCCTCCTCCTTGCCTTGTGCCCCTCCTCGTGGGAGGAGGCGGGGACTACAAGCCCCAGGGTGCAGTGCGCGCGGGACTGGCCCCCTGCTCTGCCTGGGCAGCAGTCTCTCTGGGAGACCCTCCGAGAAGCGCCTCTGGCAAAGGACTGCAACGCCCAGGACCCACAAAAGAATCCGCCCCGAGGAAGCAGGCGGGAGCCTAGGAACTCCCAGGCTCCCAAGTTCTTCCTCTCAGGGAGCAGCCTCTCCAGACACTGAGTCTGCAGGCTCCTCATATGGCTGCACCTCAGGATAATAGAACAACAACAACAACAACAACATGCCTCTGAGGAAGTAGGCTGCAGTCTAGGAAAGCTCTCCTGCTGCTGCCAATTTCTTCCTTTCAGTAAGTCTCAAAGGTGCCACAAGTAAGACCCCTCTGCCTACTGATCCTACAGACTGACACAGCTATGTCTTTGAATTCTACGGTGATTCAGTCACACCTTTGTCAGGCTGACGTGTATTTTGTGCATTTTGGTTGGCCTGATAGAGGTATCACTGTTTTGTGGGGGTTGGTTGTTACTGGACGTGGCTAGATTGGATGTACTTTGCTATACAAAAGGATCTTGTAGCACCTTTGAGACTTAATGAAAGAAAGAGTTCACAGACCTAGCTGTGTTTGTCTGTTGAATTAATATACTGTATAAAGAGATCTTGTAGCACCTTTGAGACTCACTGAAAGAAAGAAGTCTGCAGCATGAGCTTTCCTAGACTTAATCCATCTGAAGAACTTAGGCTCAAGTCTAGGAAACCTCATGCTGCCAACTTCCCTTTTTTCAGGTAGGTCCAAAACACACTGCAGAAATAATTGAGTTTGAGGCTGCCTTAACTGCCTTGGCTCAATGCTAGGGAATCCTAGGGACTGTAGTTTTGTGAGACACTTAGCCTTCTCTGTCAGAGAGCTCTGGTGCCACAATAAACTACATTGAACTGAGCCAAAGCAGCTGAAGTGGTCGCAAACTGGATTACTTCTGCAGTGTCTTTTGGACCTTAGTCTCAAAGGTGCTGCACGGTCCCTTTGCACACTGAAAGAAAGAAGTCGATAGCATGAGGTTTCCTAGACACTATGGTCCTCAGGTAGTTAAAGCTTTCCATGCCTTGAATCAACATTGATCAGAATGACGACTGCAGCCAAGAAATAAGAAGGACTAAGAATGAGGTGGGCAGCTGTTAAAGAGCTAGATAGATCCTGAAAGTAAAGATAACAATTGAGCAATAAAGTTAGAATAGTCCAAGTCATTGGCCTGTTACAGACTGCCAAAATAAAGCTGCTTCGGGTCTCTTTGGAGGTATGCTATTTAAATGATGCATGGTCCTAAGAGCCCGGAGGTTGCGCCAAAGCCATACTCCATTCCAAGCACACGGAGTGCAGCTTTGGTGGCAGCTTCTGGATTCTTCAGATGCATGCATCATTTAAACAGCATACCTCCAAAGAGACCCGAAGCAGTTTTTTTTGACAGTCTGTAACAAGCATTGTATTCCCCATCACCACGTAGGCGGATGCGAGAGCAGGACAGTCCAAAAAACAGGCAGGAAGAAAATAAGCTCATTTGAGCGTGTGTGTTGGAGAAGAGTCCGAGGATCCCATGGACAGCTAAAGGACAAACAAAAGGGTCCTTGAGCAGATCACCCTGAAATCTCCCTGGAGACCAAGATGATGAAACGGGGCTATTGTACTTTTTGGCCCAGCATGAGAAGGCATGACTCAGAAGAGACAATAATGCGTAGGAAAGTAGAACGTAGTAGGCAAAGTGGAAGACCACATGCTAGATGGAGAGACACATTAGAGAGGTCACAAGTATGAGTTTGCAGGACCGGAGCAGAAGCAGATGGAGGCAAAGAGGGGCGTGGAGTGTCTCATCCACAAGAGAGTCATGAGTCGGGGTTGACTTGAGGGCAATTAACAACAACATGGCCAACATGGCTACCAACCATAACATCATGGAAAACACAAAACAGTGATGCCTTCATGGGGCCAGTAATGTATATTGTGCATTTGAGTTGGCCCCATAAAGGCATCACTGTTTTGTGGATTTTGGATGTTACAGTCAGCATGAGTTCTTCTAGTCCACTGGAGCTAGCCTGGCGTCAAAATTCATGTTGTAAAGTCCAGCTCAAAGACTTGTTTAATCCCCCCCCCCCCCCCCCCCGGCATTGCCTTCAAAGTTATGGGGAAAAAATGACAGGGCTTCTGTACTTTTTAATAGCTATGTGAAAGAGACAGTTTTGGGCAGTGTGCCTTTCTTCACTAGGTGCATGTGCTGAAATCCTGGTTTTGACACAACTGTTAAACAGACAGGGTCTTAATGACTCCCCCCCATCCCCCGCCTCATAACCACCCAACCAGAGTCATCCACTTTCCATATCTTGTATTGGTTTGCACACCCTGCTTCAAGATTGATCTTACCTCTTCTATTGCAGATAATCTGTTCTAGGATATATTTTAGAGAAGAATTCTTTTGTGAGGGCAACTGGAGGAAAAAGACATGCATGCTGGTGTTTCACATAGGGCCAAAATAAAGCTGCTTTGGGTCTCTTTGGAGGTATGCTATTTAAATGACACACAGATCGTAAGAGGCCAGAAGCTGCACCAAAGCATGGCTTTGGTGTGACTTCTGGGCTCTTAGGACGCATGCATCATTTAAATAGCATTCCTCCAAAGAGACCCAAAGCAGCTTTATTTTGGCCTGTCTGTACAGGGCCGTAGTTTGCAAATTCACACCTCACTTCAGAATCCCTGCCGCTACTTCATGTTCATGGTCACACATTGCCCACCCCAGCCCTTGTTGGCATCATTGCCCCAGCAGTAAAAACCTGTATATATTCAAACAGGCTGTGTTGTTCTGGGATTTCTACAGCAACTATCCTGTGGATGAATTTGGAGAGGTTTTTGCATATATATCACTGCTGCACATGAGAACATACTGTTTGGGAAAATAGAATTTCAGGATGCTATTTTTAAAAAAAAACTAGGAGTGCTGTGCATATCTTCATTAATAACACTTGCTCTCATTTTCAGTAAATTTTATGTTTGCAGTCATAATTACAGTATACTTAACCTTTTCCTGTCTAGAACATGCTACAACTTGTTGGAGGAAGATTACTTCATTACACTAACGTGAAAGCTGGTTGATAGTTACATTAACAGACTTTGTCTTGGTAAAATATAGCAGCCAGATCTGTTTTGAGTTTTACTTAGCCTTCAACCAAAAAAAGGGACAGTAGTTTATTGTAGTCAAATAGATTGATAAAGGGTTGAAAACACTTGGGGATGTGGCTACTGTGCCTCACATCAGTCCTTTTGTTGCCCTTAGTGCCAGTCATTTCCTATCCCCTCATCCAATTTGGCCACTGCCCTATTTCTTGTCTTAGTAATTGTTTTAATACTGGAATACTCACAGGCCTCCATTTGCCAGAAAATGGCTGTGAAATGCTTTTCTGTGCACAGACCCCTCCCCATTTGTTTGAACAGCCAGCCACCTTTATAAATTTGGTGCCATCGGATTAATTAAGTACAGCTGGCCCTCAATATCCATGGATTCAACTATCCACAGCTTGAAAATATTCCAAATATACATTCCAAAAAGCAAATCTTGAGTTGGCTATTTTATATAAGAGTCACTATTTTAATGTACCATAGTATATAATGGGACTTGAGCATTCATGGATTTTGGGTATCCACAGGAGGTCCTGGAACCAAATAATAATAATAATCATCATCATCATCATCATCATATTTCTACCCCGCCTCTCCAACAAGATCGAGGCAGCTTGCATCAATAAAATCCATACAATATAATAGATTAAAATCCCACAATCCTCCCTCCCTCCTTAACCTCAAAGCAATGACAATAAGTACAAACATAACAAATAACTACAATAAAATACAATTAAGATCATTAAAACGATTACTAAGACAAGAAATAGGACAGACAATGGGATAATCTATAGGATGGTCCATGTCAGTGGGGGCAAATGCATCAATTATTCTGGGAATGCTTGTTGGAAGAGATCGATCTTGACTGCTTTTTAAAGCTGTCAAGGTTGGTAATATGTCGGATCTCCTCTGGCATATTTGGAAGCGACAGATGAAAAGGCCCTCTGGGTAACTGCTGCCAGCCTGGTCTTTGTTGGCTGTAATAATTTTTTTCCAGAGGACCTAAGTGCACGTGGCGGGTTATATGGAAGAAGGCAATCCCACAGATAGGCTGGACCCCAAACATGAGGGGCTTTAAATCCCATCTACACAAACATCCTTTCGTTGAACTGTTTCACATATAGGCCTAAATGCTGCTATTAGGTCTTTAAACAGAGGCTGGATGGGCATCTGTCGGGGTACTTTGATTGAGATTTCCTGCATGGCAGGGGGGTTGGACTGGATGGCCCTTGGGGTCTCTTCCCACTTTATTATTCTATGAGTCTATGATTCTGTGATTCTAGTTTAGATCTATTAAATCTATGTGATTTACCTGTGCATTGACTCCTTATTTGAGAATTATTTCAGTGGCTCTGCTCTAGTTGGGACTACTCAGAATGTTTCTAGTCATAGTGTTACAAACCACAGGAGATAGAGCTGAATCTGTTTTCCATTGGAATTTGTTTCTGACAGTCTTTTGAAGCTTTCACGGTCATGCTATGCTCCATTCTGTGGAGTCCTGGGATTTGTAGTTTGTTGTGGCCAGAGCTCAGAGATGGCTAAATATCTTACAAAACTACAAATCGCAAAATTCTACAGCATTGAGCAATGGCAGTTAAAGCGGCATCAAATTTGATTGTTTCTGCAGTGCAGATGCAGCATAGCATACTGAGTAATGGATTCAAATTACAGGAAAAGATATTCCGCCTAAACATTAGGAAGAACTTCCTGACAGTAGAAGCTGTTTGACAGTGGAATACGCTGCCTCAGAGTGTATTGGAGTCTCTTTTGGAGGTTTTTAAACAGGGGCTGGATGGCCATCTGCCAGGAATGCTTTGATCGTGTCTTTCTGCATGGCAGGAGTTTGGACTGTAAGTATGAGAACAGAGTTGGTGTTGTCCCACAGAGCCTGGTTCCTTTGTCTATAGCTCTGTTGTGTGGTCTATTGCTGAGTAGCTGCTTGAAATTGGATTGTTGTTTATAAGGAAGAGCAGGTATGCCCAGCCTGGTATTATTGTCCAGGATGGGTTATAGCATTTAGCGCTCTGAGCTGGGAATGGGGGAAACAACAGCTTGTGTTCTCTTGTATTCTCTTTTGGCTCTGCTCTGTAGATTATTCCTGGGTATCACCCAAGTTGTGCGAATCTACCGATTGCTCTTCTCCACACTTCCTTGTGTAAGTATTGCAGTCTGGGAAATACCTGGTGTAAATCCATAAAATCAGAGGTCTCTGTCCAACAAGTCTTAACTGATATGCCTAGATCACCAAGCTTAGATGTAGACAATGGATTTTGGGTATGGTCTTGAGGGAAACTGAAGGGATATAGAGGTATCACCTGTCAGCAAGTTTCCAGATTAAAGTTGTGGTTATAAGACTGTTATGTGGTTCCACTGCTGTTTCCAGAAAGATTGCCTGTTGTGTGGCTAACGCTAATAGAATGCTAAAGTTAATGTCCTGCTGGACTTGATTAACATGAGACCAGATAATAAAGGTATCAAGTCAGCCAGAGAAGAGGGTTTGTCTGCAAAGAAACCACAATGCTGTTTCAAGAGAAGAGTATTTAAATGAGAGCGTTTTTATGAGGAAAAGATTTGTTATAAACAAGCCCTCTTGTGCTGATGTGCCACAGTATGAAGCACATACAGTTAAATATAAATATTTATTTCCACTATTGCATAGTACAGTCTTGCAAATCAAAATCAGAACATGAAATGTTGTGGGATGGAGAAGGAGGGTTGCGTTTCCAGAAGAACGGCAGAGCACTTTGTCCCTCCTCTGCAAGACGTCTGACTTGCTTACATGCATTTCCGAGGTGCCTTTGGCTACTACAAGTGCAAGGTTAACATACAGCATTACAGCTTGAAATTATTTCTTTCCCTTACTGGTGCAATCAGTCAATAAAATGCTGACAAAAAGTGTGTAAGGCTATTATCAGGGTGAAACTAAATAAAATTACTGAGGAGGCAAATTCAGGCTCCAGGCTGCCAACTGGCTGTTTCTAGTTTAAAGGAGCAGTTTCTGATTAACTGGAACTGTAATGGCATAAAACAAAATGGTCCTGGTTTTATTGTCTTTTGGCTTCCGTGATATCTTCATCGAATAGATGAAATGGAATTATTTCAAAATGGGCAAAATGTTGTGTATCTTCAAGTCGTTTTCAACCAATGGCAACTCTTTCACTGGGTTTTCTTGGCAAGAATTGTTCAGAGGGGGTTTGCTATTGCCTTCCTCTGAGGCTGAGAGAGAGTGAATTGCACAAAGTCCTTCAGTGGGTTTTCATGGCTGAGTGGGGATGCAGAATGTTGTCTCCAAAGTCATAAGCCAACGCTCAAACCACTATGGACCTTATCACACAGGCAAAATTGTGGGTTTAAACAGCAATTATCCTGTGCAAAATACAATATCGCAATTAAAATTTTCATAAACATCGCTATTAAACATGCAATAAACAGGTAATAAACACCAAAAAATCACTTTTGGGATTTCCCCATGAATGATTTGTTGCTGTTTATTGCCTGTTCAATAGTGACGTCACGTGAAAATCTTAATTGCGACATCACGGTTTGCATGTGATAATTGCTGTTTAAACCCCCAATTTTGCCTGATTTCCCCCATGTAGTAAGGTCCTAAGGCACACTGGCTCTGTTCAACCAATAGGGAGTATTTAAAATAGTATAACTTTTCAGTGATGCCCTTTCCTAATCTAGGGTCCTGTAGATGTGTTGGACTACAACTCTCATTATCCCCAGTCATCATAGCTAATGCTTATGCTGGTTGGGATGATGGAGCAAGCTACATCTGGTGAAATGCCTTTTTCCATATACTGTAGTTATTAAAGCCAGAGGAGACTTGTCCTCGTTTTCATGTAACCACCCTAAGCTTAACATGTCTTAAAGATACTAGTTTGGGAGGCTGTTTTAAGATCAGAAACAACCATATACTTTGTATGTGTGGTATACTTGTATACAAATATAATATATTACTGTGTCATATCAATAAGTGATCACAAAAAAAATGTTGTGACATCTTGTGACAACAGATTTGGTGTAGCATACATGTTTGTGGTGTAGATTTGACCTTTCTAGCCTATAAAAGATTTTATTCAACAACGAATCTCTTGATTTGATCAACGCTACAAGAACCTTTCGTTGTGTGCTTGCTCTGGCTAATGTAGCAACCCTTTTGGAATCAAACAGAATATACAGTAGCTACCTTTCAGTTAGGTTGTCACATTTGTTTTGTGTGGTAATTACCCCACAGTGTGTTAGTGATGTGTCTCACAGAGTCAGAGTACTTGTTTAAAGGTCTCTGTAATCTGGGGCAGAGATCATATTGTTTATTCTAAGAGGAAGACATTATAAACTTGGAAATGGAAGGCCCTGTAGCTTAATAGGAAAACATATGCTTGGCAATTCTTGGAAATAAAATGGAACAAGAAAGGCTTCTATCTGATTCCTGGATTAACAATTCTTTGTTGCTGATTAGCTCGGTGAGCAGTTAATCTCTCTTGGTATTAAGTGGCTGGTGAATCTGTGGTAAAAATTTGTGTTGGCGGACTCTTTGCTTTGCAATCCTTGTATATTAAGAACTGGCTGTACTCTCATACATATGTAGGTGCATAGATGGTAGAAAGGTATTGTAATCATGTAATTGTATTTACTGATGATGCATACCAAGTCCACTAGCAGAGTCAAAATTATCCCACAGATGCATGCCTAAAATCATTTACTCTTCACGGTAACAGAAGTAGTTCTGTTACTTCATTGGGCTAAATCCTCTCTCTTCTATCATAATAAACATTTGCAACAAGATTTTAACAGAGTAAATTATGTTTTGTAGTGTTGCAGTTTTTATCTTGATGTGACTGGTGGCATAACGTTTTGATCTAAGATAGGCTGTTAAATGCTTGTCGGGAGGATTCATTGGGTTGTAGCAACAAAGATTTTTGTAACTTCCTAAATCAAGACAATCTATTACCCAAATGTGTAAACCATAAGCATATTCATGTTGCACTATAATGTTTTAGCTATTGATTTATGAATTTCAGGAACTTACTCTTCTAAATATATGCCTAAAAACCAGCTGTACTGCCCTGTGGCTAAGAAATACCAATGGATTAAGTTCTGGGATAACTTTTCCAAAACCTGTTGGAGAAGTTTCTTTAAAATCTTGCTTCCAGTTTCTTCTTTCCACATAAATGTGAGTAAAAGTCTTCCCGACAAGCTGTTTTAGTCACTACTGACAGCTGAAAGCATAGACTAGAGCTGGCCAATTTTGGATGGTCCAGGGGCTAATTCTCAATGATCAGTGGCATAGAAGTGATAAATTGATGAGGTTGTGCCCCTGGACCATGAGTTAGTGGCAGTTGCCTGGTGTTCTTTCCCTTGCTCTCTGTCTCTGCCCCACTCCAAAAGCATCAAAGCCATGGAAAAGGAAGGCCTACAGAATCAAACTCAAAGCCAAACCCATTAGTAATGTTGGATTCCATGTCCCATTTGCTCTAATCAGCAGAGCCACTAAATGATAATAAAAGCTGTAGTTTAGCAACAGCACAGCCCCCCCCCCCGCAATATGATATTATGTTAACAACATTTTGTATTTGGAAAGGGAGCATGGATTTCTTAGTGGTAATGAACAGACTTAACTGAGTATATTATTAGGAGGAAAAAATGCCACAGGGTGAATTTATTGTTTTGGTTCTATAAAATAAGCATGAATATGTTCTCACTTTGTCCATGCTCAAGTAATGGGACTTAATTACAGTCAGTGGGAGGATTAATTTAAAGTCAGTTATGGGAAAAATTGAATTCTGTATTTAAAATATCAATTTTCTAGATGGATAATGATTAATGTTTGACAGTCTTTTGTCTTGTTGGTGCAGATGAAACTGAAAAAGGATTTTTTCACAATCGTAGATACTTGCTGAATGTATGTGACTCTTCCTTCCCCCCAATCCAGTACTTACTGTTGCTCATCAGCCCACAAACTGAATCTGGGAGAAAGTGAAGTGCCTTTCCTAATACTCTGGAGAGATATTTTCTCCAAATCTAAACACACATTGCTAGCCAAATAATTCTTTGCATTGGAAGCCCAGCACATTCAGGAAAATCTTGCTTTCTGTGGCCTACTGTTGCCTCTTGCTGTTAAGGCCAAAGTGGCTGAAATAACAGTTGTCATCCAGTCGACACAATTACTGGTTGGATTTGAGCTTCCTTGCTGGAGGCCTGAGATGTTTCTGAAGGGAGATCTATGCACATTATCTCCCTCCAGAATCTGACCTTTAATGGAGAAGAGAGCCCTTTTCAAATCTGAGAGAGTGAGAAAATACCAGGAAGGTTGCCAAATTAGGAGGAAAGTGTCAGTTGAGGCTTTGTTCCCTTGTTTAAGGTGAGCTAAGGAATGAGGATGGGAATGTAAATCTGACTTACTAGCTCCAAAGGATAGCTGCTACATGAGCTGGCCAGGAGTCCTTATCATTTCCCCTTTCTGTTGTCACTGCCTTTCTGTCTAGCCTGTACTGGGGCACTAAGTCTGTCCATTTCAATATATGGGGGCAAGTTATTGTAGTTAGGATGGGCATACTTGGCATAGGTGCAAGTTTTTGAGAAACCTTTCCTCACAATTCCATCCAACCTTCTGATTGGTTATGCTTGAATATACTCCCTCGGAGCATGGTGGAGTCTCCTCCTTTGGAGGTTTTTAGGCTAGATGGTCATCTGTTGGTGATGCTTTGACTGTGTGTTTCTGCATGGCAGGGGTTGGACTGGATGGCCCTTAGGGGTTTCTTCCAACTCTATGATTCTGTGGTTGAACTCCTTCCTCTCTGTCTTAACTACCAACCCCATAGTTAGGTTAGCTGACATGTTTTTCAACTGGCTTTTAAACATTTTTCATTGTCTATTTTAAATTGTTTTAGAATCACAGGGGCAAAGCAGACTGGTGGCTTGGAATAAGCTCTGGCTGCTCCAGCCATGATCAGGCCATGAGCAGTCCAGGACTGTGGTGACTAGATGGCTGAGCTACGAGCAAGGAGTGGATTAAAGCCGCTGCTTTTGCTGGCTACTTCAGGCTGCCTTAGGCAGCCTTAAAGCGGCTTCTGGTCATTCTCTGTGTGTGTTGTGTAAATGCCATGCCTCCAAAGTGGCTGGAAGCCGCTCTGTTTGGCCCATCTAACAGGCCATAGAATCATAGAGGTGGAAGAGACCATAAGGGCCATCCAGTCCAACCCCATTCTGCCATGCAGGAACTCACACTCAAAGCACCCCTGACAGATGGCCATCCAGCCCCTGTTTAAAGACCTTTAAAGAAGGAGGCTCCATCTCGCTTTGAGGGAGCACTTTCCGCTGTCTAACAGCTCTTACTGTTGGAAAGTTCTACCTAACATTTAGGTGGAATCTCTTTTCCTGTAGATTCCATCCATTGTGCCATGTCCCAGTTTCTGGAGCAGCAGAAAACAAGCTTGCTTCATCCTCACTGAGACATCCTTTGTTTTGGATGTTTTGGTTGAATTTAGGTTAATTGAAGGATTTGTTTCAGAATAGCATTTCTTACACTATAAAATAAAGCGATAAAAAAGAAGCACCTGTCACTGCATATTGGCCTAATAATGAACAATTGTTGGTAAACTGTTAACATTAAAATGTTTAAATTCAGATGGTCATTGTTGTGCCAGTAAGAGGGTTGGAAAATAGTAATAATAGCTTCACACACACACACACACACACACACACACACACACGATTAATCAGTTTTTAATAAACCAGGAGTGGTTTTTTAAAAAATCACTAGGTTTAAACCAACCCTGATTTTGAGGTTCTCTGTTTGAATAAAAATGGTCTGCTGCCATAGTTCTCCCTCTCCCCATCTCTTTCACATCCTCATGCTTCCTCTGGTATTAAAGCATAGCCATCTGCCTCTGAGCATCAAAGTGGTGACTGCCAGGTAGCAATGTTGTCTAATAACAACTCTGTGGACCACCATTCTGATGAGGCACAGGGTGTAAGCAAATTAAATTGGAATCTGTCTTTGTAGAGGCAAGAGTAGAAGATCTAGGAGATAGGACATTGTCCTTGGTTTTGGAGGGTCCGTTTCCAAACTTGCTGCAATTGTTGTTGTTAACTGCCCTCAGGTTGACCCCGACTCATGGCGACCCTGTGGATGAGACACCTCCAAGCTCTCTTATCTTCCACGGCTCTGCTTAGGTCCTGCAAACTCAGATTCGTGACTTCCCTAATTGAGTCTGTCCATCTAGCGTGCAGTCTTCCTTTCTCCTACCCTCTTCCTTTCCTATTTCCTAGCATTATTGTATGTACAGGTGAGGTGTGTCCATTGCTATCTATCTGATAATGCAGCGCTTCTCAAACGGTGGGGGAGGATCCCTATAGGGAACATGAGAGTTGCTCAAGGGGGGCGAGAGACTTGGAGTCCCTGATCTGTCCTCCTCCTCTTTCCAAACTTTTTATGTGTGAAATTTACACATGTGTTGAGTTGAATTTACTTAAATAAAATTGTTCTAATTTGAACAATGTTATTTTTTAATAAAATTTTAAAATATGAATATACATGAATGTGTAAATGAAACTATGTACACTAAATAAAATATTTTTATTCATATACTACTGACATGACATCCACATGTAGATGTAAAGGGGGGTCCCAAGAGTAAAAGGTTTGAGAGCCACTGTGTTAATATGTAACTTGTCTATTCTAATTATCACCTAGCAGCTCTGGATTTTACTTCTCTCTGGTAATGGGGGAATGTGACAAGGTAGCTATAGTACTCATATTGATTGTAGAACTTGGAATGCTTCTTTTTTGGACTACAACTCCCAGTAATCTCCCCCAGCTATTATAGTAACTTTTTCAAGTTTTATCTTGAGCCTAGCAGTCCTTACACAAGGATCCTGGATACTGGTACTATGGCATTGAATGTAGCTGCTGGGAAATCTTTTGGTATCACCATGATGAGCAATGCAGTGTTGAGGAGTATACTGAGAGTCAGAGGACATCTGTGTTCCTGGGTGTCTGCTGGTGCATAGGAATCTACTTTCATTCAGGTCAGACCATTGGTTGATCTAGTGTTCTCTATGCTGCCCACAGCTTCCCAGCTGCCAGCAGTTTCACACATAGTTTTTCCTAGCCCACTTTGGAGATTTTAGAGATTGAGCATGCAACCTTTTGCATGCAAGCCATGTGGTCTCTTTGCACAGGTGGCTACAGAGTAGATCTTAAATTAGCAATGGTTTACAGTGCTTCTCAATTATTTTCTGTCATGCCCCCCCCAGGAAGAAGAAAACATTTTGCGCCCCCCACGCGACTGTAAATAGTATCATTTGTCTATAAAATTATTATAAGTACACCTCTGCATAACAGAGCCTCGCGCCCCCCCTGGGGGGCCCGCCCCACTATTTGAGAAAGGCTGGTTTATTATGACCTGTTGCTTTGTACCAGCCTCTGTGTTGAATTTTAAAACTGGAGCTGTGGTAGCCCTCTTGCAATCTGACGTCCTTTTTCGTAACTACTCATTGCTGCACCTAGACACTTAGCCATAATTATGTACAGTACTGTGTTCTGACTGGAATTGCTCAGGTCCTGCTGTGCTTTGGTGCATTGGGGCAGGGATATGTAACATGCCACCCAGATGTTTTGGACTACAATTCCCATCAATCCCAGCCATTATAGCAACTTTTTCAAGTTTTCAAGTGGGGAGGGGTTATGGGAACTGTTGTACAAATCACAAGAGGAGCATCAGGCTGCTTATTCCCTTTTAAGATTCTTATATGCTCATGCTAATATGTATTCTCTCCCTTTCCCCATATTTTCTCTGCCTTCCTTTTATCCTTTTGACTTCTGCAGACAAAAGTAGAGGACATAGTCCAAGAAGTCTTTGATGTTTACAAGACAAATCATCATGACTCGCAGTAAGTTACTGTATCTCTGCAGCATTTCCTCCTCACACAAGTTTGAAAACAACTGATGCTAAGGATTTTGGATTTTAATTTGCATGCTAATACTGATTTTCACACAGGTTTTGGGAACAGCTTTCTCCAACCATATTGTTCAGGAATATCCCATTACCTTACAGAGAACTAGGGAGGTATGAGGACAAGTGAAGGAGAGGGTTGAGGAATGATTCTTCTTTGAAGTTCTTTTTTTGTCACTTGTATTAATATTCTTTATATACAGCTGATGTGGCACACCCAGGATGTGTAGTTCTGGTCATTCCTATACACAATGGGTATGTTAGGACTGGGATCTATGCCTTTTATTAATTTATTTCTATCCTACCTTGCTCCAAATAGGAGACTTAAAGTGGTTCAAAAGATAAGTGAAAGTAAAATACCATTAAAACAATGGAAAATACAAAAGTGAAAAAAAAATACATAAACAAGTATATGAAAAACAAATATTAAAAACTCAGTCAGGCTTATATTAGGAGATACACTTTTTTAGATAGCCTGGATCCAAGCTGTGTAGGTCTTTTTAGATCAGAAACAGCATTTTAAATTCTGTCTGGAAGCAAACTGGTAGCTAGAGTAGCTGTTTCAGCAGGGGAGTTATATGTACCTTGAAACCAGTGAGTATGCTGACCACAATATTTTGGGCCTGGTGCAGTTTCTGAACAGTTTACAAAAGGAGCCCTACATAGAGTGTTATATTAATCTGAGCAGGATGTATTCATGGCATATATCATCATGGTGGGAGCTGATATTTTCCGATACAGGCTGTCCTGGCATTGGAAGATAATGTTCTGTTGATCCCTGAATGGCAGTTTTCTTCCAATGCAAGGGTCTGAACAGGACCACTGTGGGGTTAAAGGGTTAAAGCCTTGCCATCCTTCCTGGAATCAGGGTCTCAGTCCCCCACATTCATATGGCCAATTATGTGAATTTCTTCATAACTAATTTGGCCCTTAGCTTGATTAAAAAAAAAATGATTTGAGGCAAATGGAATTGTATCCAGCAGTTTTTTCTTTCTTTTCATCTTTGCATTAAATTTCTTATATATACTTTCAAATGTAAGCTTGGCCTTCCTCCTCCATATTAATCATGAATATTTATATTCTTTGCATTTAAGCCTTCACTGGAGATTTCGCTGTCTGCTAGAAATTACACATTCACTGTTTCTTTCCTCTCTACGTCCTTTACTCTCCATTTGCATTTCTTTGCTACTTGAGTGTCCTTCCTGCTTATTAAATATATATGTTCAGTTCTAGATGGATCTTCTTTTCATGTTACTTTTTCTCTCCTACGTATTTTGTACGCTTTCATTTTGCAGCGTAAGCAACCCGTTTTTTTCTTTGTGCAGTGTACAATTCTGTTAGATGCTTTATATTACAGTCAGCCCTCCTTATACACAGATTTTTTATCCACGGATTCAAGAATCCACGGCTTGAAAATATTTAAAAAAAATATAAATTCCTGATAGCAAACCTTGATTTTACATTTTATACAAGGGACACCATTTTGCTCTGTCATTGTATTTAATGGGACTTGAACATCCATGGATTTTGTTATCCATGGGGGATTCTGGAACCAAACCCCAGCGGAGAACAAGGTCTCACTGTATAAGTAGCTAATAACATTAATACTGTAAGGATAACTAGGGATTATTTTCTTTTCTAGTGGTAGAATCCTGAATGCAACTGATGCATTGGAAGTGGGTTGGCAGTTCATACAGAAGTATTTTTTCCCTACAGAGCATATCTATTATGGTTTATTGCTGTTAGTTATAATAAGTGTGTTTTTATAGGTCTATTATGAACTAACTGATAAGGCCTGCTGACCCCATTTCTCTGTGCTTGGATGCCCTCTACAGAGTTTGTCTAGCTGGCTTCTGCAACTCTGTTTTAGCTCCTTTTTCTGTTCCTCCTGTCCACTTATATCTGTTTACTTCATCTTGCCACTATTTCACCATTATTTCATCTCTCATTTTAGTTGCTGTTACAGTGGGCTCTCCCCTTATATGTGGGATCCGTTCCGGATTCACCCGCGTAAGGGAAATCCGTTTATGCTCGCACCCCCATAGGAAACATATGCGTACGGTGGCATGCGCGCATAATAATTAATAATAATAATTTGTTTTATTTATATACCGCTATTCCAAAGATCATAGCGGTGAACAGCAAGTAAGCTAAATAGCAAGTAAGCTAATTTGCCCCCAACAGTCTGGGTACTCATTTTAGCTCCCTCCTCGGAAGGATGCAAGCCTGAGTCGAGCTTGGGCCCTTTTGCTGGTCTTGAACTCGCAACCTTGTGGTTTTGAGTGAATGGCTGCAGTACAGGCATTTAACCACTGCGCCACCAGGGTCGCGTGCGCCATTCCTTTTATTGTTGTGTGGCTTCTGCGTGAGCTGGAAGCCATGTATAGTATGCCTGCATATGGCGCGGGCGCACTGTACTACATTCCACAATAATGTTCAGATTATATTTACCTCATGGTTGGTTGGATGTGAGTTGACTGTCTGGGCACACATAGCGCCAAATACAACATATGTTGAGGCCAAAACAGGAAGCATTTGCTGATTCACTGAGCTACTAGCTACAGAGTTCAGTGCCATGGCATATAGTGGCTGCTGTCTCAGCTTTTGAAGGAAGTTTTACACATTTATGGTCTGTCAAGGGCTCCAGTTATAACAGATAAGATTCTTTCCTCTGTGTTTAATCAGTGCAGCTAGCTCCACTGTGTCTTAGGCTTCCTGAGGACATCAAGTTGACTGCTGTCAGATGTGTGGGAATTAAAGGGCTTGCTTTTCTAAGAGCTTTAGAAAGTTGTTTGTCAGCTATAGTTCCAACAGTCCCCAGCCCCCTGGTTAGTGGGGATCCTGGGTACTGTAGTCCAAAAAATATAGAGAGGTTTTTCTAGCTCTGACATTTCCAGTTCCTATGCTGCTTGCTAAATTTCTGTTGGGAAACTGAGGCGCGTTACAGACGGGCCCATGAGGCGCTGTCATCGCACTGATATTACGCGCGAGGGGTGACGTTTCCTGACATGCCTTGCCCCTCGTGTGTAATGACTATGTCAAAATGGCAGCAGCCATTCCACACGGCCGCCGCCATTTTGACGTAGCGGACACTCTGCATCCGCACATCGCACCCCAGAAGTGATGCCGTGAGTGCGCAACTAGCGCCTCGTGGCATCTCTTCCGGGGCCCAGGAAGGAGCGCGTCCGGGAACCGCGCCGTTTGGCTGCTGCGGTTCCTGGACGCTGCAACCGGCGGCGGCGGCAGACCACCACTTCTCGGCGGTCTGTAATGGGCCTGAGAGGGTTTTCCAAAGTTGTTAATGAGAAGTCTTGGATTCAGCTGTCAAAGAGAATGCTGGTGAGGAGGGGGGGATTTACAGGTGTATCTGGACAAGCACAAGGCATTTCTGTGCACTTAAGCCATTCTTTGGATGCTGGCCAGAGAACTGGCTTAGATGGACCTTTGCTTTGATCTAGCACAACTGTTCTTAGAAAGAACTTGTAGTCAAAGTTTAGGATGGATATACAAGAGAGATACAGATATATATTTGCTGATAGAATTTTTTGTTTCTTAATTAATTGAATGACAAATCTGTACATCATCTGTATTATTTTACAAAATTTTAACCTGTTGTATAAATTTTCCTCTTTTCTTCAGGTTTCTTTTGCATCGGGACAAACACTTCCATTATCTGAAGAGAGGCCTGAGGCAATTGACAGATGCCTATGAGGTAGTTATTCCTGAAGACTGAAGGAGATTTTGTTGTTTTCTTCCCATTTTTTTCCTGTCAGTGGTTTTTGTGTCCTCCCTTTCCCAGCTGGATTGCTGCTGGGCATTCCAGGCAGCAATCCAGCTAGGAAAGGATTGTTGCAGGGGTTAGAGGCTCCTCCTTCCTTTCCCAGCCAGATCACCACCTGGGGAAGGCAGTGATTTGGCTGGGAAAGGGGTGGGGAGCCAGATAAAGGGACGGAAGGACAGGAAAAAAAGGAGCACACACTACTGCTTCTCTTTCCCTGCCAATCCCTCCCTTTAATTGGCTTCCTCATGGGGGGGGGGGGTTATTCACAGTTTTTCCACATTCACAGGAGTCTCCTAACCCCCACAAATGTGGAGGAGCAACTGTATTTTGCTTTCCCACTGCCAAGACCTTTTAAATTTTTTGATAATAATTTTTATCAGTTTTTAGAACAAACAGTATATTTTATTATCAAAATAAAGAAACAGAAAGAAGAAAAAGAGCAGAGGTGGAAGAAAAAACATTTTAAAAAAAGAGGGAGGAAAGACACAGAACTAATACACACTAAGGCTCTGACCCCTCCAGTCTTGACTATATTGATAAGAAAAATAAAAAAGAGGAAAACATTATTCTACCATTGCAGGTCAATCTAAATAATCCCACTAAAATTACTAATAACAAAAAATACATAAACAGTTTCTAGTCTTTTAAATATTCTTCAGTTGGCTTATCTTTTAAAACCCACATTCATTTGGCCATTTGGGATGACTCAGCAGATTTAACAACCTTGCATCATTATTATTTCAGTCCGTTTCCAAGTTTGAGCAAACCATATTCTTACTACTGTTATATATCAAAAAACTGATGCATATTTACTATCTAGTTCTTTAATGGCTTGGGCCCAGGGTACTTGGAGAACCGCCTCTCCCCATATAATCCGCCCTGCACACTCAGATCGGCCGGGAAGCATCTGCTGAGAGTTCCAGACTCGAAATATGCCACAACAACGCGTAGGGCCTTTACCATTTCGGCCCCTCAGCTCTGGAACCCGCTTCCCAGTGAGCTCCGCTCGGCCACCTCCCTTGATCGGTTCAGGAAGGAGTTAAAAACCTTCCTGTTCCAACAAGCCTTCCCATAATTTGTTCCCTTGTTAGCCTTCCCTCTTTCCCCCCCATTGTTACTGTTGTTGTACACTCTAAGCTAGCTGGTTATTGTTATGTTGTTGATTGCATTTGACTGTATTTGGTGATTTGATATTTTAATGTATATTTGCTGTGTTTTTATCTTGTAATGGCACTTTCTGTAACCCGCCTTGATCTGAGGAAAGGCGGGCTGTAAATAAATATTTTATTTATTTATTATTATTATTATTTATCCATAATGCCAACAGAAGCATTTCTGTTAACATTACAAAACCTACCTTTAGAATTTTTTGGGATTAACATATAAATCTTAAAGCAGTAACTTTTCGCCTCCATAAATTCTTAGATCAGTAACTTTCCATTGTCTGACAAGTCAACCACATATAAAAAAGAGCCCTCCTTATCTTGATGTCACCAACATACATTTGAAACATTCTGGCCCATTTTTGATAGTTTATTTGGGGCTAGGTACCATCAGTACATCAGCTTATATAAGTTTTGTTTTAAATTACTGCACAAAGTACTGTATATACTCAACTATAAGGTGAGGGGAGGTTCTCGGGCCAAAATTAAGGATTTTTATATGATCTGTGGATGAGTCGAGGGTAAAATTTAGGGGCATGTAACAAAGGATCTAAATGATGAAGTAAATGAAAACAATGCCAAAGAACTTACAAAATTCCAGCAGACATAACTTTGTGCTCACTTTAAAGGCTGGATGAATGAGAGAACAGAGGGAGGTCAGTGCTTCTGGAACAAATTACACTCTTTCCTTTCACCAGGGGAAAATATAGTATCTACATTGACTCATGGTTAAGTCGACTCAGGTATTTTGTGTCAATTTTGACCTAAATTTCTAGACTTATACATGAGTATATACAATAAATGTTATATATTTGGACCACATCCCCCCCCCAATATATCCATGTGGACATCATGCCCCAAATTTTTGAATCCTACTTACCATGTACTCTTACAGACTCATTTTCTGTCTCTAGTTTCAGAAGCCATTTATACACTTTTTAAATTACATGGTCATTGCCTTTACAAAACTTAAAATACAACTCATTTTCTCTAATCTCTATGGCTGTATTTCTGTTTTCTTGATTAAATTCAAGCAAACCAATTAAGAACTTTGCCTTCCTTAAGCATAATCTCTCATAATTTAAACTTCCAGCTATCTTGAAAGAAAATCACCAAAGAAAAAACATGAAAGATTGTCACAGACTTCTTTAATATTTGTCAGGAATTTAAAAAGTACAGTGAGTCCTTGGTATCTCTTGGGGTTTGGTTCCAGGAAACCCCCCACCCACCCCCGTGGGTACCAAAATCTATGGATGTTCAAGTCCCATTAAATACAGTGGTATGGTGACATTGAGTCCCTTATATAAAATGGCACAATCAAGGTTTGTTTTTTGGAATTTACTATTTTTAAAAAATATTTTCAAGCCATGGATAGTTGAATCTGTTGAGAAAGAATCTGTGCATACAGAGGTCTTGATTTTTCTTATGGTCAAGGCATACTTCTATAAGCCACAGAAACATAGGTTGCATGTTGTAGACCTTGTTAAAATAATATTGTGCAAATGATGAAGTTATATTTAAAGTGGCATGGAAATTCTTTTATTTCCTACTTTTGTGTTATTTGCCTTTTTCTTTTCCTCTTCCTCCCCCCCTCCTCCTTCTTGACTTTCTATTTTGCTTCCAGTAATTCTGTTCCAGTGAACCACCATCCTAATGTAGTCCTTTGTGTGCTTTCCTGTTTTGGTGTGACAAATGCAGCCTTACCAGCTGTTTCAGTAATGGGTTTGAACAGCTGTTGTTTTCTTCTTTTCTAGTGTCTGGATGCTAGCCGGCCATGGCTATGCTACTGGATTCTGCACAGTCTAGAACTGCTTCAGGAACCCATCCCAGAGTCTGTAGCTTCAGAGTAAGCACTGTTTCCCCCCTGAACTCTGTTCCAGCAGAAAATATAATGGTATATTCCAAGCCTTACAAAATACCATAATCTGTAATAACAGAAGTAGAATGTGTTCCCTGTGAGTCTCAATTTCTTTCTTTACATTCCTGGCCCTAATTTGGAAAAACTCAAAAATTATGCAGCCTGTTGAAGGCCCAGAAACCAAAGAGGATTTTGAGACAGAGCTGTTTTTTTTTCTTCCCTAAAGAAATACTTAGGGAGATTGTCTGTTTTAACAGTTGGAGATAAAATCAGAACTCAAAGTTCAAGTAAGAGAAATGAGTGCTAGATACAGCTTGAATGAGAGCCAGTATGTAGTGGTTTGGGTGTGGGACTATGACTCTGGGAGACCGTGATGTGAATCCATACTCTGCTTCAGCAATCCATTGGGTGACTTTGGGCAAGTCACAGCTACTCAGCCTCAGAGGAAAGCAATGGCAAGCTCTCTCTGAACAAGTCTTGCCAATAAAACCTCGTTAATAGGTTCATTTTAGGTTGTTGAAAGTCAGAACTGACTTGAAGGCACACAGCAACAATATAGCTTGAAATAGTTGCTTGCTGTGCTTTTGCACTTATAAATTACAGTAGAAATGACTCCCAGAAGTCTTCATTATCTATGCACAGTGTGTGACTCTCTGACCTAACCTCCCAGTGTCCCCGCATAATGCATTAGAATGTTTTTTTGGAAACACAACAGCTCATTGTTTCATTCAACTCACTCCAACAATAACCTCTCAATAGTTGCTTCTTGGGTAGATGCTTTCTGTACATCTTGTGATTAGCATGGATGGTGGTGGTGAGAGCACAGCTTCAGTGCCTACAAATAGGGGGAAATTTTTAGGTATTATTTGTACTGTGATTATCATTACAGTTTATTAGTGGTCCTATAACAATTTGTTCTCAGGGTGGGATAGCAAAACCACAGGTGGGGAGACCTTGGAAATTGCATATAGGTAAAGATTTTTGTATCTTGAAAAACTGATTTCATTAGGGTCCTTTTACTAGTACGGATCTCAACTCTTTCACACCATCTTTGTATTTGTAATAGCTGTCACCCATTCATGACCTAGTGACCATCCTGATGGGAAGTCTCTCTGTACGTAGCTGGTCTTTCCATGGCAGACACATAGTCTACCTCTGGGGCTGTGCCTGAAGTTGTACTCCCAAGTAGGTTCTTCTAGACCTTGTGCTATACAGGCATGTTCTTTAAGACCTTAGGATAGGACTCTGGGGAATTTGTCATTCAATTAATGAAAAAATTTGAAAAGGTTTGAAAAAAACTATATGGTGCAAAGCACCCTTGAGAAGAAGACATCTGGTTGTTTATAAGAAGAAGAAGAAAAAGAAAATTAGGAAGTCTGGATTCTTTTTGGAAGGCAAGGAGAAGTGTTTGCCAAGTAGGAAAGATGTGTCTTTTTACAACAACAACAACAACAACAACAACAACAACAAAGGGGGGGAACCCTCGCTAGTTGTGGAAGGCCAATGACACACCTGGAGCACTTCACCTACTATATAGTTGCCCAGATGAAATCTTTTTACAAGGGTATTACCTGAACTCAACCCGTTCAGTCGAATTATAAGAGCACCTACTGATTTAGAATGTTACTGTTGTAGAAAAGAGGTCTTTTTAAAAAAAACAACATTTTTACACTACCAAAAAGCTTCCCAGAGCATCTTGGTAATTGGGCTTACAGTCTAAAAGACAAAAGACAAAAGAAAACATTATGACAAGGTTTCCCATGACATTCTTGCAAACAAGCTTGTAAAATGTGGGCTAGACAAGGTAACTGTTACATGGATTTGTAATTGGTTGACTGGCTGAACCCAAAGGGTGCTCAACAATGGCTCCTTTTCATCCTGGAGAGCAGTGACCAGTGGGGTCCCACAGGGCTCTGTCCTGGGGCCAGTGCTATTCAACATCTTTATCAATGACCTGGATGACAGAATTGGGGGCATACTTATCATATTTGCAGATGACACCAAATTAGGAGGAATAGCTAATACCCCAGAGGACAGGATCAAAATTCAAAATGACCTGAATAGACTAGAAAGCTGGGCCAAAGCTAACAAAATGAAATTCAACACGGAGAAATGTAAGGTACTGTAAGGTCTAGAACAAGAGAAGTAATAGTGCCACTGTATTCTGCTTTAGTTAGGCCCCACCTGGAATATTGTGTCCAGTTCTGGGCACCACAATTCAAAAAGAATGTGGAGAAATTAGAGCGTGTCCAAAGGAGGGCAACTAAAATGGTGAAGGGTCTGGAAACCATGCCCTATGAGGAAAGACTTAGGGAGCTGGGGATCTTTAGCCTGGAGAAAAGAAGGTTAAGAGGTGATATGATAGCCCTGTTTAAATATTTGAAAGGATGTCATGTTGAGGAGGGAGCAAGCTTGTTTTCTGCTGCTCCAGAGACTAGGACCTGGAACAATGGATGCAAGCTACAGGAAAAGAGATTTCACCTCAACAGTAGGAAGAACTTCCTGACACTAAGGGCTGTTCGACAGTGGAACACACTCCCTTGGAGGGTGATGGAGTCTCCTTCTTTGGAGGTTTTTAAGCAGAGGCTGGATAGCCATCTGTCAGGGATGCTTTGATTTGAATTTCCTGCATGGCAGGGGGTTGGACTGGATGGCCCTTGTGGTCTCTTCCAACTCTACGATTCTATGATTCTGAAAGAAGAGGAACACAAGCAAATTCAAGCACCAGTTCTTAATGTGCCAAATGTTTAAATCCTGTGGGTGGTGATTTGCAAAATGCCACTTAGAGACTTTTAATTCAAGATGCACTTTCTTTGACTCTTCCAGAGACATAGAAAAGGTTCTAAACAATGTCTCAACTCTGAAAATGAATATGCATGTGTGGGTGTGGAGTTGGAGGAAGAGTAATAAAACCAAATCAACTGAAGACTCAGTGTTTTCTGTTTGTTTAAAACTAACCTTACATTCGTCTCTTCTTTATGCCCAGCGTGTGCCAGTTTTTGAGTCGCTGTCAGAGCCCCAATGGAGGTTTTGGAGGGGGGCCAGGCCAGCACCCACATCTTGCGCCCACTTACGCAGCTGTCAATGCTCTTTGCATTATTGGCACTGAAGAGGCTTACAGTGTTATCAACAGGTAAAAACAAAACCTGGAAGTTATTTTTTAAAAGCAGTTTTCAGAATCATAATTATTTAAGTGTAATTAGTCCCATTGCTTTTTACTCATTAGTAACTTACTGCATTGCTCATTAGAGAAATGTTGCTAAATGTTACTTTTGCATTGCTTTTTATTTTAAAATAAAAAGCCTTTTAAAAATTACAAAAGACCCAAATCTTCCAAAATGATCCCTTTTAGTAACATTTTAGGAGTAATGAACAAATGCTGCTTGTTACATATTCCTTTTTGGAAAGGGGCTACTACTCACTATCAAGAAAAGTGATATGTTACAGGCAGTGTTTTTTTTTTTTTTAATGTGTTAACTTCCAAGCTTTAGGTAAAACCATAGAGTGAGACACAATCCCACAAATAATTTATGCCACACCTCTCTTTCCTGAACTGGGTGTCTGAAGTATCTTTTATTCTGTCCTTGTCTCATGTAGTGATAGCTTCTCTGTATCTTTACCAGCATGCCTAATCAAGGGAAGCCAATGTCTTTTTGGCTTCTCTTCCATTTAAGCTTGGTGCAGGTTTTTGTTTTTGTTTTTTGCACTCCAGGCCTAGAGCAGAAGGCCAGAAATACTCTAGAAAACAGATGGTAGTAATTTTTGTGCTCATGTATAGCCAGCATGCAGCCTATGATATGCTGGTTATCTCTTCTATTCTGATATTTGCTCCAAAAAAGTTTGGGATAAACATGCATTAGATTCAGGATGCAGAAGGTCTTTTTGTGTATTTCTTTGATGCAAATAAAGGTAAACAAATGTAATCTACCACAAACAGATTGTAGTCAAGATGCAGTTTTTAAAAACTTTGCACACCATATTTTTAAAAAATACAGATAGTTGCATGAAAGGGAAGTGTATTTGGTTAGAATATTTGAATGGCTAAACAATGAATTTAATTATCTGAAGAAGATCAGGAAAGAGTGTAAGGACCTATTCTTAATCAGTACTTTTTCAGCCAGTGTTCTGCAATAGTTTATAGTGGACTTTACCATCCTGTTGGCCACATTGTCACAGAAGGATGAGAACTATAGTCCACCGTATCTTGAGGGTGCCATATTGAGGAAAGCCACCTTACATACTTCAACCTCAGCTCAGACTCTACAGTTTCTTCTCTTGCACTAGTCAGTTACCCCATCCCCTTAAAACTAGTATTGACTGTAAGAATCCATATGCATGGTTTGCTCATGTTGGCATGATGATGTGATGGTATTAGGGGATGAAGATATGAGGGCATAGTGATATGGTGATTTAACGCTGTGTAATATGTTGGCTATTGAGAAAGGGATATCAGTTATGTTAAATCAAAGCCTGGGAAACAAACGGGAGGAGCAGATGGCCAGTGGGGGAAATGAGTTGTAGTTTTATGATCCCAATCTTGCTGCCATGGATCTGAGCTGTGAAATAGGAATGATTTTCTTCCTGAAGGGAGATGAAATAATAACATAGGAGGGGAAGGAGGGAAACATGAAGGGCCCTTTGATCTGTATCAAAGGGGAGCGATCGGGATTGGAAAGGGGGTCACAGGATGGGAATGTATTTGTGATGGTTTGAGGGCCTGACACTGAACAGGGAACTTTCTGTCTTGATATCCAGAATAAATCTCTAGTTTCTATTACGCTATGATGCTGTCTTGGTTATTGGGAACTGGGTCCTCCGATCCTAACATTGACGATGAGTGGCACATGGCTTGGCCTACTCTCATGATGCCATTTAATGACCTTTGATCCCTCAATCCTACATGTTCAGAATAAGCCTCTATTTGTGGGTGTCTAAATACAAATATGCAAAGGGATCTTGCAGCACCTTTGAGACTGACCATGTGAAAGAGGTTGTAGCATGAACATTTGTAGATGTGGTCTACTTCCTCAAATGCATCCAAGTAGACAAAGTCTACAAAAGCTCTTACTCTGTATAACTTGTTTTGCACAATTAGTCTCAAAGGTGCTGCATACTGATATTCCAGACTAACATGGCTATGCCTCTGAATTCTATAAATACAAGGTGATATATTTATTTGTATTTAGGTTTTTAAGGCAGGGTAGTAGTATGGCAACCAGATTCCAAAATGTTAACCTTAATATTAAAAGCCTAGTGAATGGGGAACAGGTAGCCACTGTGAGGAAATATTGTAGAAATAACTTTGGGGAGAGAAAGGGAGAACAGCCTAATATTGGAAAGGAGAAAAGGTTGAAGGTCAGAGCACATACTTTACATGCAGAAGGACCCAGCTTTCCATCTCCAGGTAAATCTGGGGAAAGACTCTCATGAGAGATACTGGAGAGCCCATGTCAAGAGTACTAGTGGTCAGATTCAGTAGGAAGCATCTTCCTCATCATCTTCCTGGCTGAGAGATAGGAGAAAGAAGTTGAGGTTCTGCAGGTTTTTTATGTCATGTTACAGGGTTTTCAACCAAAAAAGTGTTGACAACCACTGGTATGGATGAAGAGTGGGCAGAAGAGAGATTGGAATGTTTCAAAAGATTTCTAGATGATTTGTAGGGGAATGTAAGGTTTCATATTCCCAGTTTTTTCATGGTAAAAACAATATGGCTTTGCCGAGCGAAATTAAGCTTATGAAGTGAACGAACCTTGAGTGTAGTCAGGTGTAGACATTCATGTAAGGCTGTAAGCCCAGTTCATTTCTGGCACTGAAAACAAATTCTTAGGCTCTAAATGTATACAGAAACCCCTTGAATTTTATTATAGACACAGCAATCTAAACAACCAGCAAACTAAAGTCTGCCTGCTCCTCAACCAAGTGATCCTGAAGACACTTCTGTTGTCTTTGGAGGAAGGGAGGAAATCCCTGACCTGTTTTTATCTGAAAGAGAGTAGTGATCCCTAATGTTCCTTATCTTGGTTTTCAGGGAGAAACTGCTAGAGTATCTGTATTCTTTGAAACAGCCTGATGGCTCCTTCATCATGCACATAGGGGGAGAAGTTGATGTCAGGTAAGCTGAAAAACTGAAGCATTTATCTCATATAATGCAGAACAGTGGCTCTTCCTTTCTACCTTATTTCCAGAGGGATAACAGTAAAAGTGTGTTTTATATTGATATAGCACACATTAATACTATTCATAGTATTAATGCTTGCTATTTCAAGATACAGCACTATAATTAGAGGCAGCATGTTATAGCCATTTCAGCATTGGATATAACTCTGGAAGACCAGGGTTTCAATCCCCACTCAGCCATGGAAACCCACTAGGTGACCTTAAGCAAGTCACACTCTGTCAGCCTCAGGAGGGCAAAGGCAAACCCTCCCTGAACAAATCTTGCCAAGAAAACCCCATGATAGGGCCACCATAAATCAGAAATGACTTGAAGGCTTGCAACAAACAACAACGATATCATGATTGCATAGCTAGGTTTGAGGGGAATAGAGAACATCCTAGCTTCAAATGTTGGGAGCTTGTGACTTGCTTCTAATTACTGTTAGTGATGTTAAATATTCCTGGCTTGGCAGAAAAGGGCAATGACTGTGACTCATCCAAGTTATTTGCTTGTACGTGGTGAAAACAACACATATGGTCAGAGTTTCTTTGGTGCAGCAGTTTCTAAAGCTGAAGAGGCAAACGATTTTTAAAACTTAATGCATCAATGCATCTTGTTAATTCAGCTGTACCAATTGCAGGAACAAAAAAAAATTAATTAAGCTTTCTGCCTTGCCCCAGTTTTTAAGGAATCTTCATTGGAAGAATGTTGTGGAGGAAAGGGAGAGAGGTATTTTGGCCTTAATGAACAATACTAAAATTGTTTTTTGTGGGTTTTTCGGGCTATGTTCTAAGAGAGTTTCTTCCTGACGTTTCGCCAGCATCTGTGTCTGGCATCTTCAGAGAATGCTTGCCTGGAAAGGAGCTGGGTATATATATCTTGTGTAACCTGGAAAGGCAGGAGGGATTTGCATGTGTATTGTTCTGTTGCTAATGGCAGGCCTCAGGGTTGGAGGGTCTGCAAAAGAGGATTATTGCAGACCCTCCTACCCTTAGGCCTGCCATTAGCAACAGAACAATACATATGCAAATCACTCCTGCCTTTCCAGGTTACACAATATATATATATACCCAACTCCTTTCCAGGCAAGCATTCTCTGAAGATACCAGATACAGATGCTGGCGAAACGTCAGGAAGAAACTCTCTTAGAACATGGCCACATAGCCTGAAAAACCCACAAAAAACTATGGATGCCGGCCATGAAAGCTTTTGACTTTACAATACTAAAATCCATGGCTTTTGCAACTATTAATGTAAATCTAAGTCTCCATGTCCTTTGGTATATCAGTGTGATGAAGGGAAGGAACTGATGTGTTGGGATAATATCTTTTGAATTCCATTCTATTCTAATTGCCTCCTGAAGATTTGTGTTGCTACCCCCCCCCCAAAAAAAAGAAAAGCAGATGGTTGGGGCCAGATCCGTTTGGAGTCTCTCTGCTGTTAGAAGGCTTTCTGATCCTGTCAGTGGAAGGGGAGGAGGTGATTTTGGGTATTCCATAATCCCCACCCCGTGGTTGAACAGTCTGAGGAGTGTTGCACATATATCATCAAAATCACTCATTTCACTGATGGAATCCTCCACTAGATCAGTGAGTTAATAAAGGGATGCCAGTTGGATACAAGCCACAGCTACTGCCTTTATCATTGATCGGGAATTTGCAACTTGCTGGTTGAGTACTTTGTGACAATGGCTGTTTAAGGGGAGACTTCAATCTCAGTTCTGGGTATATAAGAACTATCTAATTTTATAGGGTTTGGTGTTTTTGCCAGTTCTTTGCCAGAAATGTAGCCTATAGAACCTAGTATTCATTGGCAAGCTCCCATCCAAGTACTACTTAACTTCCAGGGTCAGATGGGATCTGGTACATTTAGGGTATACTGCAGTTTAATTATTAAGGCTCCATTCCTGCAACAATGGTAAATCTATATTCTTCAAACATCTAGAGAATTTAAATAGTCTTGTATTTAACTCTCAGGAGTGCCTACTGTGCTGCTTCAGTGGCGTCACTTACCAACGTTATTACACCAACTCTTTTTGAAAGGACAGCAGAATGGATAGCAAGGTAAGGAAATATTTCCTCTTGGTTTGTCTTAGAAAACTGACACTCTTTGGCTACCATCCTTTTAGTGACAGACACAAGCTTAATTCCACCTTACTTTTGTCTATGTATTTTTTTATCAGTGCAGGATTAGGTATTCCCTTTCTTCCTCCACAATGACCAAAGCCCCCCATCCCATAAAGCTGTGACAACCACCCCCAGAGCAATTCTGTTGCTGATGGAGAGCAGAGGGGAGTTTCCATAGTCCAGTACTTCTCAAATAGTGGGGCGGGCCCCCCGGGGGGGCACGAGGCTCCGTAAAGGGGAGCGCGAGGCTCAGGATACAGTGTTATGCAGAGGTGTACTTATAACAATTTTATAGACAAATGATACTATTTACAGTCGCGCGAAATGTTTTCTTCTTCCTAGGGGGGGCATGACAGAAAATAATTGAGAAGCACTGCCATAGTCAGACACGGACATAGCATCATAAAGTCATGGATTCATAAAGTCTGAAGAGACCCCAAGGCCCTTTCAGTCCAACCCCTGCCATTCAGGAGTGCACACGATCAAAACACTTCAGATAGAAGGTCATCCAGGCTCCACTTGAAAACCTCCAAAGAAAGAGACTCTATCACACTCTAAGGCAACATATTCTGTCAAAACAACTTCCCAATGTTTAAGTGGAATCAGTTTTCCTGTAGTTTGAATCCATTCCTCCATGTCTTAGTCCTTGGACCAGCAGAAAACAAGCTTGCTCCATCCTTAATATGATATCCCTTCTACATTTGCTAAGATCTCTAGAGAATCCTGGCAGATCTTCGTGGAAGATGTCCTTGGTTTGTATCCTCTCTTCAGTCCTTCCCTCACAGAATGGTCATGGAGGAGGCTGTTGCAGTGACTCCTGTTGTGGCTCTTGCAGACTATTGCAGTGACACAGTGGGCTATCATGTGGGCTATCATAGCAACATAGTGATTCCTGGGCCTGGTGATATGAGCTGAAACTGCAGATGTCAGTGTAAGATCTTGGTCATTATATTCCTAGCACAAACTGTGTTAAAATGCCAGCGGTAGGATTTTAGTGGAAGAGCAAGATTTTTCTGGGATTGCTGTCTTGGGGTTAAGAATACACATCTTGGCTTTGTGTTTTCACTTTTTTGAATTAGATGTCAGAACTGGGAGGGTGGAGTTGGTGGTGTCCCTGGCATGGAGGCCCATGGAGGATACACTTTTTGTGGACTGGCAGCACTGGTTATCTTACAAAGTGAACATGTATTGAATTTGAAAAGTTTGTTGGTAAGTTCATTTCTTTTTTCTGCATTTGAGAAAATCATCCTTTCCATTAGGCTGTTTTGCCAGTTTATCAATATCTTACATTCAGATTTTATGCAGATCTTTTGTGTTTGCCAATCTAATTCTTCTTCACTGATGTTTGTCTAACAACTTTCCTCCTTTTACTTTAATTCCTGAGAGCTCCTTTGCAATTTACCTGGCAACCTGGTTACACTAGGGTTGTACTGCAGTATATTCATTAAACATGAAAGAGAGGATACATGTTCCCCAAAACTTAAAATACATTGGTCCTCATGGTGTTCCCATTGTGTAGCAACTCTTATGACTATGTTGAGCAATAACAAAGGTTATTTTCTCTCCCTACCAGCACTGGGTTACGAGTCGCCAGATGCGTTTTGAAGGTGGGTTTCAGGGACGCTGTAACAAGCTGGTAGATGGCTGCTATTCATTCTGGCAGGCTGGTTTATTGCCTCTCCTACATCGAGCATTGCACGCCAAAGGTAAGTCTGAACAGATTTGTCCATACCTCCCCAGGTAAGCTGTCTGTGCCTGTTTATCACTTCTCTTCCCTGCCTGCCCCCCATACAGATGCAGAAGTCTAGCTTGAGCACAAGGCTGCAGGTGTCTGTACTAACTTCAGCTTTCTCATTCTCTTTGTAGAAATAAACACCAGTTGAGCATCCCTAATCTGGAAATCCAAAATCTGTAAACCTCACAACCAAACCTATTAAAGCACCAACGTGACACTTCAAGACTTTGATTCTGGGATATTGTGGATTTGGATTTTGGAATGCAATTACCTGTACTGTATTTGCAAGGCTGGAGGAAGACGCAAGGCTGGGGAGAGACACAAGGTCTGTGAAATGGTGGGAGTTGTGGATTCATGCTAAGATTCTGCCTATTTCACAGATCCTTGCATTTCTCTTCAGCTTTGTCGTCTCTCTCCAGCCTTGCCTGCCAATACAGTACAGTTAAGTACTATACTACTCATATTCCAAAATCCAAAAAAAATCCCTTCTCCAAAACACTTCTGGTCCTAATCATTTCAGATAAGGGGTGCTCACACTGTAATATCCTTTTAACCATAGGGCACCCAATAGAAATAACATGTTATAGGATTCACAATAAAGAGCAAATCTGTTGGGAGACAGTGATGACTCCAACTCCCCTACTGCCTGAGGGGAGACAAGACATACCTGTCCTCTGACAGCATGTCAGAGGGAAGGCTGGTTTCATGAAGAGCATCACCAGCCACACAGACCCACTGCCTCAATTGTAGGACAGTTAGGGATCCTCAGTCCCAAGGCATTGTGGGAGACCCCAGGCTGCAAGGTCCTATGGCAGGGGTAGGCAACCTTTTTGAGCCGGGGGCCGGGTTACTGTCCCTCAGACAACTGGGGGGCCGAAGCCAAAAAATAAATAATTAAATATATTTTTTTAAAAAAAAAATTAAATAAATAAATAAACTGGGACAAATGTAGGACAAAATTTTCAAATTGTGGACATTTTTAAAAAAAAGGTGGGGACACATTGAAAAAATTGCGATTTAAAAAAATGTTAATATAAATGCATGTTTCTGAGGCTTCTATAGACAATTGCCCCTGAGCGCGAGAGGCCAAAGGCCCCGGCGGCAATCGGCGGCAGGACCGGGCTGGGGCTGGTCCCAAGGCCTCACCGGGCCGCATCCGGCCCACGGGCCGCAGGTTGCCTACCCCTGTCCTATGGCATGCTAAAAGTGGCAGGGGCCATTCCAGTGGCTGAGTAGGGTGGGAATTCACAATCCTTCCTACTTGGCAGCCTGAGGCAGAGACATCCCTGTACACACAACTCTCTTGTTGTAACATCTCCATTGGCTGCTGGTGTGTTTCTGGGCATAATTCAAAGTGCTGGTTTTAATATATAAAACTATGAGACTTGGATCCAAATTATTTGAAGGGCTGATAAGCAAATTAGAGTTCTAACATCATTCAAAGAAGCCATTGGTGGCTCCCGTGCAGACCGAAAAAGAAGCTCCAAAATGGAGCTTCTTTTGGAGTCGCGTTTGCGACGTAGCGAGGCGCCAGGGGCGACTCGCTACGTCACAAAGGACGCGGCGCGTACGGACGCTCAGCGTCCGATACGCAAAGATGGCGCCGGCCATGTAGAAGGCCGGCGCCATCTTGTACGGACGGAGTCCGTATAGGCCCCAGGGGCGTCTAGAAGAGACGCCCCTTTTTTAAAATGGGACGTCCGGAGGACGTTTGTAACCGGCCATACTCACAGTCCCACCATCCTATCAGGCTTAT
>NC_056522.1:253154703-253305587 GCF_019175285.1 Sceloporus undulatus
GGAATGGGATCAAAGGGAGAGGGCCTACTTGATGTCTGCTCCCAGACTTTGGAATTCCCTGCCTAGAGAGGCCAGAATGGCCCCATCCCTGCTGTCATTTCAGTGGCAGGTAAAAATAGTTCTGTGCCATTAGGCTTTTTCATACTAATGAAGGTTGGGCTTTTAAATGTTGTATAATTCAGATTTTAAGGTTTGTATAGAGTTTTTAAAAATTCATTTTGCTGTTTTAATATTTAATGTTTTTAAGTTTACAAAATTTTAGTTTTTTTTTTAAAATGTGTATTTACACCTTTTCATGTATTGTTTTTAATTTGTATGGTTTCATATTTGCTGTGAGTTATCCTGAGCCCCTATGGCCTGAAGCAGATGGGTAGGAAAGAGCAGCTTTCAGCCGCTTCGGGGGTGGGGCATGCAGACAACGCACGCCCCAAAAGCACCTGGAAGCTATGTTAAGAGTGTGCCTAGCTGGGAAAAGCCGGCCTAAAAAGAAGTGGCGAAAAGCTGTTCCTGCTGGCATCCTGTTTAGGACTGTGGCAGCAGCAGCCTGCTTTCAGAGCGGGTTGTCCAGTTGCCGTAGGGCCTATCAGGGCTGGAGTGGCCAGATGGCCCTCCAAGCTGCTGATCTGCTTCACTCCTATATCAGGAGAAAGACAGGATATAAATAAAATAATAATAATAAATACAAACATGTAGGAATTGGCACTGCAGTTTAAAAATAACACTTGCCCTGTGGATGTTCATTTAAAAGGAAACCAAAAGAAAAGACTCCCAGTGGACTTCTAAAAAATTTGGCCTGAGAGATTGTATGGTAGTTGGATGGACCCATTTTGGATGAATATAGTTTCACTAAGGAGTTTCACAGTTTATTAAATGATATTAATTAAATTATGTGACCTAGAAGCCTCTGCCTGCATCTAGACTTTAGCTGGCTCAGGTGAGCTCTCCAGGAATGCTTCCTTTAAACCTAGCTTTTTCTGTTTTTTGATGCCTGCTTATTGCCATCACAATAATCTTTCCTGTACTCATATACCAAGGAAGTTCCTATCTGGCAGCTAAGAGAGGTAGATGCTGCTGTGAGATCCCAGGTAGTAACAGCTCTCTCCTTGCCAATATGAAGAAGCAAGGAAAGACCAAAAGGAGAGATTATGGCAATAAAGTTCACCTGTAACTTCTGCATGCTTACATTAGCATCTTATGTTAGAACCACTTCGTGGAACTTTTGAACACTCATTGGGGTTGTGTTGGTTTTTTTTAACCTCTCAGGTGACCCTGCCCTCAGTATGACACACTGGATGTTTGATCAGCAAGCTCTGCAAGAATATATTCTACTGTGTTGCCAATGTCCTGCGGGGGGCCTTTTGGACAAACCCGGCAAGTGAGTAGCTTCCACTGCTGCTTAATTCTTATTAAGAGGCATTTATTTGTGATCTTAATCAAGAGAAAACTTGCTATAATTTGGAAATCTTCATCCAGTGGTTTGGATTTGCAACCAAAATATTGTACAGAGGAATTACATTTATTAACCTGCTTCCTCACTGCAGAGGTGGTAAGAGATGATTGAATGTCACCAGATAGGCCTATGGAGGACTATAGGAGATAAATGAATGGCATCAGATTTCAACCTTTGAACTGTATGTATTTTGCACTGGAATTAATACATTCTTCACCAGAGAGTCATCCAGATTTTTTGTCAAAAAAATTATTCAACCAGCATAGACTATGCCTGTTTTGATTTAGTTTGGCATCTTTTTCTCTGCATTTTCTAGTAATGGTAAGCAAAAGTAACTTTGCTGGACATGAGAGCCCATTCCTAAATATTTCTGCAATTTGGCTGAGAACTCTTCCTTTCAAGATTTCACCAAGCCTTGATTGCATGAGCTTTCCAGCCATGAACAGGGGGCAAGGGGGAGAGGGAAAGCCCCTAATCCAAATATTCAGGCCAAATTGGACCACCAAGAGTCCTATGTAGTTGAACCCCTCAGGCATTATCAGTCAGAAGTGTACAGGGTTCATATTCTCACTCAGCTATGAGAATCTATTGGATGGCCTTGGACAAGTCACATTCTGTCAGCCTGAGAGGACAGCAATGCAAAACCTCCTCTGAATAAAACCTACTAAGCAAAATCCTACGATAGGGTTGCCTTAAGTCTCAGTGGACCTAACAGCTCTCCCAGGTATAAAGGTTGTACATTTAAGCTGCATTGTGCTTTTAAGAGTTTTCATATTTAATAATGATAGTGAATGGGAGAAGTAATTTGTCCTCTGGCACTATGATAAGCAGTTATGGCGGCCTGACTGAAGACTTCAGATCACAGAGGACTATCTAGCTCCTGATCATCTGTGTTCTTTAGTTGTTCCATGGAATCATGAGTGGGTTTACTTCGTGGAGTAGAAGATGGGACAAGGGAGCTTTATACTAAAGGAAAATCAGAATTAAAAATGCCTACTACAGCTTTGTGTCATCCTTGAATGGGTATACACAAAGAATGCTACTTTCTATAATTTTTGTCTTCAGTACACATATTGTGTGGAGCTAATTTCTCTCAGTAATTTAGGACTTTGGGACACTGATGGGTCAGATGTGAGTAAAAAAATCATAAAATTAGAAGAAATCTCTAAGAAGATTGAACCCAACCCCCTGTCATGCCAGTGTAGGAACCCGCAGTAGAGCATTCTTAAGATGTAGCCATCCAATCTCTGCTAAGAAACCTCTAATCTAACAGAGTTTACCACCTTCTAAGGCAGTCCACTGAATAACCTTATTCTGTAGTTTTAGTAGGTGACCTTGATTTCTAAGACTTATGATTGTATACATACATCTCTATTATGTTTCCTGTTACATGTGCGTGCATGTGTGAGTGAAAGAGAGAGCACTAAATAGCCCCAAAAGATTTCAGTCTGCCCTCAAAGCCAAACTGCTGCACTTTGGCCATTCTAGTTTCCCGTTTCTACACTTTTTTCATCTCTTGTTGTTGTTGTTGTGTGCCTTCAAGTTGTTTCCAGCTTGTGGCAATGCTATAATTTGGTTTTCTTAACAAGTATCTTCAGATGGGGTTTGCTTTTGCCATCCTCTGAGGCTGAGAGTGTGTGACTTGCCCAAGGTCACCCAGTGGGGTTTCTGTGGCCAAGCCAGGATTTCAACCCTGGTCTCCAGAGTTGAAGTCCAATACTCAAACCACTATGCCACACTGAGTCTCTACAATGTCTCTCTCTCCATCTCCACAAGATCTTGTTATGTGCTGTGACCAGAACCATACACAGTATTGCAGATGTGGTCAAAGCATAGGTTTGTGTAAAGGCAATAATATATTGACAGTGTTATTTCTGCTTCTTTTTCTAACTAATCCCCAATTTAGACTTTGCTTTTTTCCCTTTTTTTAATGGCAACCACATACTGTGTTGACATTTTCATAGAAATGTCAACCATGATCCCAAATCCCTTGATCATTTGGTGCCAGCTCACATCCATCAGTATATATGCGTAGTTGGGATTCTTTGGTTCAATATGCATTAATGTTCCATCTATCATTTTAAACATAATTCTGTCAGTTTGGGGATATCTTTTTTGAAATTTTCCAAAAGGACACCCTGAATAATTTATTGTCATTGACAAAGTTGATTACCTCACTATATGCCCCTAACTCCAGGTTTTGCATCAGAAGGGTTTCTACACATCAGACTGGTAGACATTCATGTTGTTCAAATTGTTTTGAGAACACTATGTGTGCAGTCCTCTATCTTCTAACCCATCTACACAGTATTTGATCTTAAAACAGTGTAGTGGAGGGGCAGATTTGTTAAGAGATCTTCTAGGCATTTGTGTATTCACACATTAGGTCTTACATATTTTTCTTCCTTGCTTTGGTATATTTATTGTAATTATTTTTATTTAGAGAGCCAATGTAGAGAGTGGTTTGAGTGTTGAACTACAACTCTGGAGACCAGGGTTGTCACATTCTGTCAGCCTCAGAGGAAGGAAAAACCCCTCTGAACAAATCTTGCCGGAAAAAGCCATGATAGGTTCACCTTGGGGCACCATTAAGTCGGAAGACAACACAATAACATTTCATTTATTCAGTTTTGTAATGTGTCATTTATTGTTTTGTCATTGCTTTCGTGCTTCAGTTTGTGGTGGTTATTTTAATGCAGTTCATGCAGTGTTTACATTTTTCTGCAAAAATAGATCTGCAAGTAGGAAAAATTAATAATTACCTGCCTGCCAATTTTGAAGGTCCTCTCCTCCATCTAAAAAACAGTTTTGGTGTCACCGATTCCAACTCATCGCATGGAAGGACGTGGGATGAAAATGTTGAAAGATCTATGTGGCTGTAACTAAAGTTGAGAAACCTAGAATGCTGAATTCTAATACCAGACTCTGCACTTGTCTGGAATCATATGTTACCCACATTCTACCATGCTAGCTGGATGTTTTTGGGAGCTGCAGTCCAAAAAAATAATTTCTCCAAGCTCTGCCAGGCTACACAAGTCTTTCAAACTGCAGCGAACAGAATTCCAGTTAGCTTCTCCCTAGCTTCTTAATTTTTAGTCCCTATCATACACATTTTAAAAAATGCCTTTGCTTCCAAGAGAACACTTGGTACATGTGTACATGTATGCAGATCCACACTAGAAGTACCAAGCTTCCAATTTCAGACTTGCTTCAAGAGCATGCATACTTCTGTCTCTAGGTCACGGGATTTTTACCATACCTGCTATTGCCTGAGTGGGCTATCGATAGCGCAGCATTTCGGCAGTGGAGAGCTCCTCCATGAAATTGTTCTAGGAGTGCCAGAGAATCGCCTGGTAAGCTGTGCCTAGACTGGACTAGGAAGGGGTGTGTGTGTGTGTGTGTGTGTGTAAGGAGGATGCTGTTCTTTCCACTGTGGTCCTGAAAGAGAAGTGAACTGTGGTCATACACTTCAAATAGGCAAAAAGCAAAAAATTGCTCTTAAGGACATTGTTCAACTACACAGAAATCCTGTCTCCCAGACTGGCAATTCCAATGAGAGTGAATTTATATGTAATACAGATTCTCCCTCCTCAACCCGAGAGCTATGATCCTGTAAGAGTGAATTGATTTCACTTATTTCTTTGCCACTTCATTTCTCATTGGCAGTAGCACTACTCATTAACTCTGTGCCTTAACAACAGCCAGCTTTGTCAAAGTCCTGCTGCTGCTTGAAGGAACAAAGTAGGAGAGGGACACTGAAGCCTTGCCTGGGACAAATCTCCTTGCTTCACCCACAGCTATGACAGGAGTTCTCAGACAGAGCTGTCCCTGCTATGGCGAGAAGTGGACAGTGACTTTCCTCAGATAGCAAAAGGCCTGAAAAGCTTGTTGTTTCCAACTTACATTCTTCACAGAAACATTTCAAGTCTGGTAGTTTGGGATTTCTTTATCTGGATTCATGGCATCAGTAAAATGTGCCAGAAATTGGGCATAACCCCCCCCCCTTTTGCTGTGACAGCATATGTGCTACAGCAAAATCCCTGTGGTGGTGCCAAATAGGACCCCAGGCATGCTTTCTAAAAAATCAAAGCAATGTTCCTAACGCCCTTTTTTTAGTGAGTTATGCTATTTAATACCAGTTTGTATCCCACTCTTTTTGTGCAAATACACCACTTCTGACTGCTAACAGCAACTGAAGCCAATTATAAAATGGCCAAAAAAATCAACTTAACAAAAAGAGACAGGAGATCTTGGCTTCTGGGGCCTATATTTCCCCCCACTCTACCACTGTGTGTTCATTTGGTCAGTGAGGAAGCAGTGTTAAGGAGTGGGGAAGGACCTGAGTGAAAGGACCAAGGCACAAGTGTTTGAGTTAGCTGGCCCTTGCCAGTGTTGCTGATTTGCTCACTGCTCATGTAAACAAGCAAAAAGTGTTGACATAGTAGGAGAATACCCCAAGATAGGGCACTAGGCCCTTGGCAGCTATCCATGGATACTGACCTCTGAGAAGCTGACCTGGTAAACATAGATAACCAGTACAGTTAGTGGCAAGAGCACAGTTGAGGAAGACTGCAGTTGTTAAAAGGTTGGGCTGGCCATGAAATTCACTAGGTGACCTTGGGCTAGTCCCTCTCTCAGCCTGACCTACCCCACATGTTGAGAAAATAAAAGTGGGACTGAAGGAAGTTGCATATGCCATTTTTAGTTCACTGGATGAAATGTGGGATATGGGAAGTCTAACTAAAGAGAAATATAGGTACAAAGTGGATTGAGCAACATAACTTGCTTGGCTTGTGTTGGTACAGTATTGGGAAGAGCAGATACAATTGGAATCTTAATTTTTGTTTTTTATTTTTTTCTCCTAAACAGCAGCCTACACATCCTGTCTACAACATCTCCCCTGACAAAGTAGTACAAGCTGTAATGCATTTTCTGAAGAAGCCTGTTGTGTCTCCCAAGGAAGAAAGTGCCGCTAACTGAGAGGGGCTGCTGACTTAGTAGACGTGCAAGCTCATGTCCTGCCGTTCAGCCCATGGGGTGCTGGAAGGTTTCTTGGTCATCGTGAGGCCCAATCATGGAGCTAACTTGGGTTTCTTTTTTTCCAAATTGGACTCAGCCTTTTTATGTGTGTGTTTCAAGAGAGTTCTGCTAGCCACATATATATAAAAAAGCTTCTCAGTTTTCTGTACCTACTAGCAGACTGCTTGTATAGCAATGGTGGCAGCAGTATAGGCTTGGACATGGGGATTGCTCACTCATCTGAGAAGCAGGAGCGGTTTGGGGTTTTGAAAATAGTGCAGCATGTTAATATCCCTTAGTATCTGACAGACCAGCTCTGTTGTTTCATTTGCACTATGCTAAGCATCTTAGAAGGGCAGCTTCCTATCCAGCTGCCAGAGCTGGTGTCTTCATCCTATCCCCTTACAGGCGAACATCTGTTTTGTTCATTCATAATCCCTGAGGTATTCCAAGTACTGCTAGCCAAGAGATGGGGCGCCAGCTTATAAAATGAGGCATGTGCAGAGTCAACATGTCTGAAAAGACACACAAAGTGAAGAATAATGTGCATAGCTACATTATAGAGTTCTATCTCAGTAGCTAGAATGCACCCAAGAGCATGGTCTGGAACAGCCCTTCGTGTAAAGCTTTGTGCTAAAAAGTCTCTTTCTGCCTTCCAACAAAATGGAGCAGGTGGCAAAAAACCAAACAAACCCTCTTTTCCTTGCAAATGGTACTAGTTTGCCCGGGGGTGGGATTGACAATTATGTAAGGATGATTGTGCATTTTATTAAAACAATACTAATTCCGTTCTTATTACCTGTCCAGTGGTGATTGTTCATAAAACTTTCTTTTATCTAATTATGTTGTAAATGCTCATCTACACATGAAAGGAGAACCACATTTTTTTCTTTCTAGAACATCATCACAATTCGTGAAATTGGTGGGGGTGTGCATAACTGGATACACTCCTGTTTGCAAAGGTAAACAAAAATATTGTTGTGACACAACAACATTTAGCGGTGGAGTGGGGAAGCTGCACCACAAGGGCTGCGAGGAGCCTCCAGACCCTATTTTGCAGCCCCCAAATTCTCTAAATTAAAATTCTAAGTAGAAGATTATCTAGTAAATGTCATCTGAGGTGGTATTGGTCAACTAAGCCCCTTGACTCTCCAGGCCAGTCTGAATGTTCAGAAATCATCTGGAAATCAGTTGATTAACCCAGAAGGGCAAACTAGGGGGAGACATCAGACAAATTTTCAACTGAAAATGCACATTTGTCGCCCTCCATAGGTACGGAGATTCGCCTCTGCCATAGTTGCCAGTTCCTGACTCAATGGGTTCCCTTACATGCCGCCTGGGGCATGTCCATGTAGCTGTATTTTGCTTTTCCTAAATATATTGTATGTTGTTAGCTGCCCTCTAGCTAACGCCGATTCATGGTGACCCTGTGGATGAGACCCTTCCAACACTCACTATCCTCCACTGCTCTACTCAGGTCCAGCAAACCCATGCCTGTAATCCCCCTGATCGAGTCCATCCATCTGGCATGTGATCTTTCCCTACTTCTCCTACCCGCTGTCTTTCTTAGCATTATTGTCTTTTCCAGTGATCCATGCCTTCTTATGTGGCCAAAGTATGACAGCCTCAATTTGATCATCTTGACTTCCCAGGTTTGATTTATCTGGTTTGATTTATCCAAGGACCCATTTATTTTTCTTTCTGGGTGTCTCTTCTTTAGCACCTCATGTCGAATGTGTTGATATTCTTTCTTTCTACTTCCTTTACTGTCCAGCTCTCACATCTGTACAAGATGATGGGTTATATAATGGCCTGTACGTTACTGACTTCAACATATAGTTAGGGTTCATTCCATTTGGTTTTTAAAGGAAAAGATTTCTGAAAGAGGCCTATCTTCTGAAATACAGTGGAAAATTAGAACATGCCTTTGCACTCTTTTGGTCTTGCACAAAGGCAGGAGGTCCAGGACTTAAAAAGAAGCCTTTAGATCTTGATGGAGCTCGTAGTCTTGATATTGCTCTTTTGAGGCCTTGTAAGCTCTTCCTTTTGAAAAGCAGTTTGAAAGCACACAATGGTTCTGCTCAAGCTGAGCGAAGCTGTTCATGAGCTCTGCCTGGGAATACATGCAAACTACTCTTCAGAAGAATGGAGTACAGGAATAAATAGTCTTTATCTTGGAGCTGAAGTGGGCAAAGGGCTGCCTACATTTGTGAACAGATCTATAACTAATGTTTCTCTGTAGCTGGAACTCTCAGGATCAGAGAACATCAGTAAGATATATTACCAGGAGAGGCTTTGGATCCACAGGATTTCCTAGATTCCGTTTCCCACTGAAAGTAAGTGGAGGGAAGATAATGAGTTTCTGGAGTAAGTCATAAATGCTCAACAGGGGTGGAGGGATCAAATGGAGCAAAATGCCACAGAGGATAGGGAGAAATGTTTTCTCCATGTCAATGTCTTCTCACTCAGTATTGCAGAGTCCATTAAAGGAGAATTTAATACTCTTCTAGGATTTGCCATTTCTTGGATCTCTTCTGATGTTGGAACATCAACTACATTTGCTGAAGTGGTATTATTATTCTTTAGGCTGTGTGAGAATCTGCACAAAGTTGACTATGAGAGGTACGCTTGTAGGACTGGGGTCACTATTACTGGGATCATAATTGGCATGTGTGTCCCACTTCAAGACACTTTTCTGCAGGGAGTTACACTGGTAGTGCTCAGTTCACTATTGGTGCCTTTCTTCTCTTTCCTGCATGTCAAGGCAAGGTAAGTGGACTATTTATCTTGTGCTATCTGCAACACTCCTAAACACACCTGACCCTGGATTGTATTGCTGGGACCAGCTTTTACATAGTAAAAACTTACTAGAATCAGGTTGGCCTTTTCTGTCTTGGTGAGGGGTTTATAGCAACTTTCTGTGCATTATTTAGTAGATGGTTTTGCATGAGTGGACATGTAGAGATCAAGTACTCATTCCTTAAAACATGCACAAATGCCATACAATAGTGACTTTATAACTGCCTGTTCATTTGCAAATGTACAGTGATGACTGAGAAAGAGCAGGAACAAATCACTGTCAGCCCTTGAGCACAGCAAAACCTAGTTGAGTGTCAACATTGTGCTAATACGCAGCTACTAGTACAAGAGTATTTCCTTTCCCTGAGTTCTAGAGCCCTTTGAGCCACCTGAAAGCCAGCTTTGGGTTTCTTAACTCTGAAACAAATGTTTCCATTGCATAGGGCTGGCACTGGGAAGCATTGTGTTGGATTCCTCTTTTCTACTAGTTAAGTATATCATTGTGTACTGACCAATGCCTTTAATAAACTGTAACAGCTAATAGAAAATATTAGATCCTAGCTCAAATTTCAAGCTCTTTTAAAGCTAAAAGTCAAGTTGTGTGTATACTCTGTTTCAACAGTTTCAAACAAACATAAAACAAGCTGCAGAACCTGGTAGTAGGCACAAAATTTGTCTTGAGAACCCTGGCTTTTAAAAATATATTTAATTTCTTGGTCTTATGGGTCACAAGGACAGGCTTGAAAATAGCTGGGTGAAATCTCCAGGAGGTGGGGAGTCCTCCCAGAGACTGGCAGGCCTTTGTGAGCATCTGGATAGGTGGGTTTGAAACTTCAGTACTGCATCTTCCTGCTCTAGCACAAGCAGACAAAATTATTTAAAAGGTATATGCAGATTCCCATAGTGCATCACTTAATGGAGTGCAGAACTCTTTGTCTGAAAGACAGTTCAAATTAACAATAGCATCCCCATTTTCTCCAGGAAGAACTCATAGCCTCTTCAGTAAATTTTGCAGATCTTTAAACTGCAAGCTGAGAAATCTGGAAGCTGATTCCATATCGCCAAGACTAACTCAGCTGCTGTGGGGGCAGGATTTTGAATAGCAATAGAACCTTCTACACAACAGTGAAAAGGCTGCTCAGCAGGTGGGGCTGCAAACAGTGCAGGCCAGTATCTTCTCGTGGGAGAAACATTTGTATATACTAATGTATAAATCTGGAGATTTTAGTCAAAAATGGGCCAGAAAACCCTAAGTCAACATATCCATGGGTCAATGTTAACTGATGTACTATAAAAAAAGAAGCATTCCCTGGTGAAAGACAAGAGCATAATCTGTTCTGGAAGCACCAGCCTTTAGGGTGAGCAAGAACAGTTATGCCTGCTGGAATTTTGCAAGCACTTTGACATTGTTTTCTTTTGTTTCATCCTTTAGATCCTTTGTTACATGTCCCTAAGTTTTACCCTCAATTTATCCATGGGTCATATTAAAATCCATCATTTTGGCCCCAAAATCTGCTTTCTACACGAGGTCGACTTATAGTCGAGTATATACAGTATATGTTTATGCATATTTGACAAATGCATGTTCTGTATTAAAGACCTACTAAAGTTAACTACCAAGAAGTGACATCCTTCATTGTAGAACAGCATAGTAAGTTGTAATTGTCAAGATGCTTGGAGAATTTGAGAGAGTATGTGGGTGAATGTAATGCAGGCAACTTGGTTTACAAGGTTAGGAAAATGGGGTGTGATGAAGACTTGAGATTTATCTTGGGTTTCCTTATTGTAACAACTGAGGGAAGTTGCTTTTCTAGCCATGCTGGCTAGAGGACTTTGGGAGTTGTAGCACCCAAAAGTAATGTTTCCAAGTTCTGCTTCTGGAGTAGTTCATTACAGATGACTCACATCTCTGAATGGTTGCCATAGTTTTTGGGGGGGGGGGGTTGCATGTGGGGGGCATCCTTGGAGTAATCTGTCAGGGTGACCCACTTAATCCACACACTCACACCCTTGTTGTTAACCAGTAGGCTAGCAGGAAGAGAGCAGATCAAATTAGAGGTCTGTCCTGGTTGGTGTAGAGGACTTTTAAAGTGAGGAGGGGCCACAGTTTGCCCTCCCTTCTAGAACATGCAGGGCCTTTCCATCATAAAGAGGAAGGCTTAAAATACAATTGCCTCCCTTTCTGTCTGGAGTTGTTCAGTCACTAAGCTGCCTTGTCAAGAGTTCAACACATTCTTTAAAACAAAAACAAACAAACAAAAAAAACCTCTGGCTGGCTTGAGAACAACTTGGTGTATCATACTTGGTATAGTTGGAGATTAAGCTGTTACTGTTATGTTGTTCCTATTCTTTGGCCAGAATGCTGTCTTCCCTCTGCAAATGAAAGGGGAAATGCTTCCTAGACTCCTTTTCCTGCCTACAATTGTTTCAGTGGGCATTTTGCCCTTCGCTTGCCTGCACTCTGGTGTGTGTCTGTGCTGCTCTGCTGAATGAAAAATCCTTGATCCAATGCTTTCAACAACCTAGAAACAGCTGGCATTAATACTGTGGTTTTAGAAGGCACTAACAAACCAAGTGCTATAGCTTTTCATAAAACCTGTACATAGCCCCAAATTGAGCATCCTGTAGCATGTCCTCCTTCCTGTGTGTGCATGGCAATGGCTCAGTGCTGCAACTCTAAAAGAAGGAAATGTGGTAGAGAAATGCAGGGCCAGGAACTGCTGCAATCCTTGACATTAAGATTGGGAACCTGTGCCATTTCCTGATGCAGCATCCGTTTGTTTAGCCATCAGCTTTAAATGAAATCTTTTGTCAACAACGTACTGCTATGGTGCCCAGGAAGGGAGGTGTCTATTTTCTCACTTCAAAGAGCCATTCCAAGAAAGCATCTTTCCTAAGGATCATAACTGAATCAAAACAGGTATATGACAGAGTTGCTTTACATTTAATAGTCATGTAAATATATTTTCAACCCTGCATGAAAAACAGCAACTGCCAAAATCCCCTCTTCTGCAGAACCACTAAACTGTACGGGGGCCTTTGCACCACCAATGGGCAAGATGGTCACATCTTTCAGAGTTTGCAGAGTCAGGATATGTGCAGAAATATTTACAGTCCGTGACCACTACCATCCTTTTGGCAGCATTCTTGGGATTGTACAACTGTTAAGAAAGGTCAATGTCTTGCTTTATGGCACTTACACCCAACTTACCCCAAAAGGCTTCCAGCTTTTTGACACAGAACAAGACCAGCTCATATAGTCATCCATTACTAGCAGTAGTGCTTCTAATAGAAAAGTGGGCAGTAGACTTTAGTCCACTTGTAAGCAATCAGCATTTGATGTTCCACCATGGAATAATGAGACCAGACACACAGATTGGGTTGATAATGGGCCACTTTTATTGACCTAATTAAATATTTGCAAATCCTAGAAGACCACAAAGGGGAGAGCAACCTGGTTGGGGATCAGCTGGGGCCAGGTGTCATTATCTGACAACCTCCCCAGCCTTCGCTCGGGCGAAAACACCTGCCCCCTGTAGAGCAGTCCATTTGACTGGACTACTCCCCAGACTGAACCTCTGGTGGAAGGCAGACCCAGGCACCCTCACCCAAGCCGTGTAACTTTAGGAGTGGGGGCCAAAATCCCAGGTCTAGCTCAAGGATCGAGTCCTTCCCCACCTCCGGGCCGTGGTAACCCTAGAAAGGTGATTCAGGAGCTCTACCTACACCACAAGGGAGTGCCACGGTGTACGCCGAACTCTCACATTCCCCCCACTACCTGCCAAATGATAGCCTATTTATGGCCGCCACCCTTAGCCAATTGTCCCGATAACTTCCCTGGCTGCAGTGTGGAGTAGGCGAAAAACCCCTTGGAAAGAGGGGAGAAAATTCCTACTCGGCCCCGAAGCGACCAGCAATGCCCACACTACAACAAGGGCGGGAGGGTGGGGCACGCTTCTCAAGCTGCAGAGAGGGGGCATGGAGGATCGGGGCTCTCCTTAAGTTGGTTATAGCCCCGCCCCCATAAAACGTCATGGTGTGAAGCACCACCCACAGGGGACCCAGGCCTCATTCCATTGGTCCATCAAATTGGGGTCCTCCCTGCCATTGCTGTGCAGGGCTGGCGTTTGGGACCCTCTTTCCAAGTGGACTGGCCCACCACTACTTTGGTTCATATATAAATAATGCTCCAATTATGTAGTAATCATTCAACCCACCAGATATCGCTGGACTAAAACTCCCAGCATTGGCTAGGCTATGGCTGCTGGGAGCTGCAGGTCAGCATTTAGAAGATTGCAGGACTTTTATGCTGGCACAATGCTAAACAATAACTGTGTCGTGTCACTAGATTTAGGTTAAATATTAAGAACTTTTTTGGTATGGTCTTCCTTTAGTAATTTAAAATACAATAATGGAAAACAAATTTCTAGGGATGGGGACAAAACACTAGGACTCACTCATCCCTTGCACTAATACACAGGGGCACATTTTCAAGATTACATTAATGTGGTTCCGTTGCCTTTTCTCCACCCATGTTGCACTGAGTCAGACCAGTTGAACTGTGGTAAGGGTGGATTTATTTTTTGCATTCCTACAACAGAAGTGGAGAATGATCAGTGGATTTATTAGTGTTTACATTCCATCCAAAAACAAATAATCTCATGGCACAGTAAAGTAAAACCTACACACACACACACAAATTTAAAATAATGGGGAATAATTCAGATTGTCTAAAAATGCTTAAACAATTTACACCAATTAAAAGTTTAATCTTGGAAAAATCTCAAAAGGCTTTAAGAAAAAGATGTTTTAATCTGACACCAACTGGACCTACAAGGGGAGAGCATTGCACAACCAGGGTGCCACAGCGTGGCAGTCCTATGTGCCGAATGGAATATGGAGGCTCTAGTTCATGAGCCATCCCCATTCCATCCATCACCTCAAGATCTCTGGACAACAAAGCTTTATTTTATCAATAGACAGGAGAAGGCAAATGTCATGTCTTCCAGTGCCCTATAAGTGAACATACAGGGATACAGCCTGCCCTCTGAGAAGAAAAGATAAGTCACTCTTCCAGCACAGGTAATTTGTGGCCTTATGGCAGGGGTTCTCAAACTTTGGTTTGGGACTTTCACTCCCAGAATTCTTCACCATTGGCCATGCTGGCTAAAACCTCTGAGAGTTGTAAGTCTAAAATATTTGGAGGACTAAAGGTTGAGAACGGCTGCCTCAGGGCAACTGCTGTTTTGCAAAGCAATTGAACCAATTCCATGGATCTTGTATGGGAGTAGTGTCTGCCCTCTGGGACAACACAAGACTCAGACCTCTTACTACTGAAAGCACTTGAAAGGTCACTTCTCTTTCCTTACAAGAAAATCAAAGATGCAGCTGTGTTAGTCTGATTTGATGCAATGACACTCCTGTAGCAGCATGTCATTTTAATACAACATTCTGAACACAAATCTGAATTTGGATCTATTCTGACCCCAGTCAACAAGTTCCATCTGCCTGATAGTCTCTCAGCTTTTGGTGAAGATCTCACTAGAAAAATGTGATCTTGTTTCCAATAGTATTAAGATCAGAGCATCCACCTGTTTTGCCCCAGAAAAGGGACATTGGCTCTTACCTGTGATATTTCCATTTCCAGTAGCTAAGAGCCCCACATCTTGGCCCAACCTCAGGGGTGCTGGCGTAGGGATAATTCATATCCACATAGTGCTTCCCTATGGGGCACAAGCTAGATTGCTCACTGACTGGCTCTGTTACCATCCAATTCTCTATAGTTTGATATGCAAATACAGTGGGTCCTCACCTTACGCGGGGGATCCGTTCCGGATCCCTCCGTGTAAGGCGAATTCCACCTATGCTCAAGCCCCATTGGAAACAATGGGGCTCGGGCGCGGCGGTGCGGCGGCTCGGCGCGCATGCGCCCATTCAATTGAATGGGACGCACCACCCCTTCCGCCCCGCACGCGCCGGCGGCTTTGAGCGCCTATGCTCAAAGCCACCTATAAAAAGGCAGCGTATGGCGAGGACCCACTGTAAATGGTTTATGTTTTTTCTGGAGCATTCGGCTGTTGTAGCGACTGGTCTTCTAAGGTTAGCTCTACCAATGTGGGGTCACCAGAAGGTCTCTTTTTACTTCCTATCTGGTATGAGTGGGAGGAGCATAACCCAAACTACAGGATGTGAGGCCCTTTTCCCAGTAGATAAGACCCCCACATCCTGTAGTTTGGGATTTACCAAAGCCAATCTAAACAGGGTGGGCGGTGTTGGCCCTTCAGCGGCATAGGTTTGAGCACCTGCTACAAGACCCTGCTGTCAACATCAGCCTTAGCCGAATCAAGCTGTCAAGCTAGTGATGCCTAACAAGTGTGTATGATGGCTTCCATGTGGCTACCCTGATGGTCTTTAGTATAGGATCTATGATGGCTAGAGGTGCTCATGCACCTGCATTTGTTTGGTATGAGTGACCTGGTTTTTGGTGGTAACCTCCCAAGGATTCCTGGCAGGTAGTAATGCAGGGCCTGATCCACTTGCTTGGCATGGAGGCTGGTGCCTTCTTGCTCATAGCACAGGGCTATGGGGTGTCAGAGGAACGAAAGCTGTTTCTCCTGTATGGGTGGCTGGCTCACCAGCATGGTGTATGTTTTATATTCTTTCCAATGCCTGGGAGATGAAGGAGAATCATAGACTCATAGAGCTAGAAGAGACCACAAGGGCCATCCAGTCCAACCCCCTGCCATGCAGGAAATCTAAATAAAAGCATCCCCGACAGATGGCCATCCAGCCTCTGCTTAAAGACCTCCAAGGAAGGAGACTCCACTACACTCCGAGGGAGTTTGTTCCACTGTTGTACAGCCCTTACTGTCAGGAAGTTCCTCCTAATGTTGAGGTGGAATCTCTTTTCCTGTAGCTTGTTCTCTGGAGCAGCAGAAAACAAGGTTGTTCCCTCCTCAATATGACATCCCTTCAAATATTTAAAGAGGGCTATCATATCAGCTCTTAACCTTCTCTTCTCCAGGCTAAACATCCCCAGCTCCCCAAGTTGTTCCTCATAGGCCATGGTTTCCAAACCCATCACCATTTTGGACACGGCGCAGTTTCTCAACGTCCTTTTTGAATTGTGCTGCTCAGAACTGGACACAGTATTCCAGGTGGGGCCTAACCAAAGCAGAATAGAGTGGCACTATTACTTCCCTTTATCTAGACACTATACTTTTATTGATGCAGGCTAAGAAGCCTGAGGAGATATGATTCTGAACTCTGAGGAGGTTAGAGCTCACCCTAAGGGTAGTGTCTGGGTCTGGCTGAATTGCCATTGGAGTCAGTTCTAATAACATTTAGCTGCTATTGTGATAGCAGGACCCCAGGCTCAGACTCCCTATGTTGCAAAGGGGCAGCAATCAGGAGGGGCCCCAACCAGGCAAATGGTTTAGAGAAATCTCCCTTAGGAACTAAGACTGTCAACACCCTCAGGACCATGTATAAATCCCAGAAGAGAAATGGTGTTCTGTAGCAAAGCAAGCAACAAGTCACCTGGAGAAATAACCAAACAGGATTTACTGGCAAGTGATACATACCAGTTACTATGGGGTAATGTGGCAATGTAGTCCAACAACAGGGAGAACAAAAACACTACATCAAAGAGTCACGGTGTCAGTAGACTCTTACAAAAGCATTACAGAGGAAGAGAGCTATGATCTAGCATAACGACTGGCTACTAGCATGTTTACAGACAGACAGTTCTGTCTTGAAGTCTGGACTGCAGTCATATTCATAGTGCTAAATATGTCTCCCCAGTTAATTTCTAAATCATGTTACCTATTGCTTCATAGTATTACTGATCAGACACAGCCTTCGAGTTTAGTTGATACAGTTTATCCTACAGTTTTCTTGAGGACAGGGCAAAGTATATCCATGGTCTACTTATCCATGACCATGCTACATTCATCCATGTGTGTCATCTAAGAGGATAATAAAATAATTTCTATTTGGCTGTATGTGACAGGAGGCAGTGGTTCTCAACCTTGGGTCCGCCAGGCATTTTAGATGTCACCTCCCAGAATCCCTGATCATTTGGGCAAGCTGGCTGGAAGTTTGAGTGCAAAACATTAGGAGAGCCAAAGGTTGAGAACCACTGCTCTAGACCCAATACATAAGCCATTAAATCCCTCACATGTTAGTAACAGAGTATCTGCATAGTTATGGATAAACAGCTCCTCTCAATATACTAATTTGTTGCTTTCAATGATTTAAAATAAATTCACAAAACAGAAAAAAAAAACCTCCTAAAAACTCATGAGTGTTGTAAGATCTTCCTTGCCAGCACATGTAATCCTGGCTCTGCACTAAAATAATTATGTAAGTATTTATGCTTGTTTACATTTACGTACCTATTGCAGTCTTGGGTGCTGAGAGCTACTTTGGGGACACCAGTAAAAACAAAACAAAACATATCTACTAAATAACATATAACAAAAGCTACTTTATCCAAACATTTGTTGTATCTTCAGCTTCAGGGTTTGATTTCTTAACATATTATCCACCCAATTAATGGAAAAAGCACAAGTGTTAATGTTAACTGAACTCCCCGTCATCCCCCATTCTCCCATAAAGACACCAGCACTAATCAGAAGGATAAAATATTTTTTTTATTTATAGTCTTATAGTAAAGGGAAGCCTTAACTTGCAAGACAATTCTTGGGCAGTATGTACAACATACTTCAGTTCCATGGAATAGACTCACACCTGGACAGAGACCAAGCTACACTTGTATACACTAAATTCAGAAAACATCACAAACAAGAGTGGAAAGAAGACAAAAATTTAAGGTCACACATATACACCCACACATGCATGTGCACGCCCATGCACATGCGCGTGCACATGCATACATACACACAAGAGGCCTTTGCTCACTCTCAGCCTGTGCCCCTAGGACTCACATCAGTAACTGGCCCAGTTGCCAGAGGGCAGAGGTCACGCTTTGATGCAGTTATTAGTACCAAATAACAAAGCTTGTGGTGTATTTACATTTAAAAAGCTGGCTCTATTGTTGAAAATTTCAAAGAGGGAAGAATTGATCATGGGATGATTCTGTAGCCTCACATCACTAATGTCCGCAGCAGGAGCAGGAATCTGACCAGATTGAGTTTCCACAGGAGGAAATAAATACCAATTAATCATTTGCCAAGATACAAAAAGGAAATCCATCTTCCCACCTCACCCTGAATCTGCACTGTCACTTCACACAAGAAGAGACATGCACACAGGTATCTGTGCGCCCCCTCCCAGCCCATGAAGCTTCAACAGGGGACATTTGGCTTTGTTATAAATAGAAATATTTTGATAAATGCAAAAGAGGCTGGTGTGGCTCTAGTGGAAGAATGGAGAGGTCATTCTCTCCAAACTGACCAGGCAATCAAAGACTCATGGAGTTCATCAAACGGCCTGGGCATTCCTGGCACTAGAAATTTGCAGCCATGGGGCAGGATGAGAGAAATCCACATCCTGCTCCACGCTAGGGCTGCCGGTGTCTTCCAGAAGGTAAGCTGCCAAGCCATAGGTATGGGTTTAACTCAAAAAGGGGGCAGAAAGGGACAAGGACAGGAAGAAACTGCAGTCCGAGAGCTTCTACTAAAGAAAAAAAAAAAGGAAAGTCCTTAAGCAGCCAGCAAGTGTCTAATGGCAGCAGGAAGTCAGGCCTCTTCTAGCTGGCCTCCATACGAAGCTTCTTCCGGCTCTGGGGCTCTTCCAGCTCAGATTCTGAACTGGAATCAGAGCCACCATCAAAGGCGGAGATAGTGCTGCCCTTGGGGTTGGTGTAGAGGCTGTTGTCTGAAGAGGAATAGTTGGCCTGCAGCTGAGCACTTGACCTTGCCTTCTCCAGTGCACGAACTAAAATGCAAGACCAAGAATATGGAAACAGACAAAGGCAGATGTGACCTATAACATCATTCACATACGGTATGTTCACATGTTTGCACTTAGCTAGCAAGATTTTATTTATTGAAGCAATATAGCGAAGGTAGAATACATTTTTTAAAAGAACAGATAATGGCCTTAAGTCAACACCTCTTAATTTTTGTGTAAGCATCCACATGCAATTTATGCTACACTGAGCTGTGTACGCTCCCCCTGACTTACTGATAAGCCTGATGCCATCTTGCATGGCCATTCACAACGAGCATGCAGACTCAGAGAAGTGTCTGGCTACATCCCTTTCCCAGGCAGATGTACAAGGATCACAGCAGCACTCACACCTCTGAAGGACACTGGCAGATCTCAGCGCTGATACCATTTCAAATCTGGCAATGGAAGATGCAGCCAGATGCTTTTCCAAGTCTGCCTGCTTGTTGCAAAGTATGGAATGGCCATGCAATATGGGATCAAGGACTTATCAGTAGGCTGGAGGGGGAACTTTGGGCACTGCATAGAGAGGAAAGAATACCAGTACTGCACAGGAAGGAAGGAATACCAATCCCCACAGTATCCCAAAAAGGACATCAACACATGTAAGAGAAACTTACATGTGCAGATGTCCCTAACAGAACTCTGGCCAATGTCAGTTAATAAAAATGAGAGGTAGATACCTACCATGAATATCACTCTAGGAAGGCTGAAGGAGCAATCCACAACTAGTGGGCTAATCACTTGCGCTAGCCTATCGAAGCAGGAGTTTCCAAAGTTCTAAGGCCAATTTATTTATTTCATTTCAAGGATGTATGCTAACTATCATACACTGGCTCCTCTCTCTCCCCCTTAAGTTTAATTATACAGCCTTGCTGACTGTTATATAATGTATTAGAGTCAGTGAACAGATAGAATTAGAAAGAAAGAGGGTTTTAACTGTTTTTGTTGTTGATTTCTATCTATTTGTTGACTTGTTTTTTTCTTGGTAACCCCTGGAGGGGATGTATTGCTCCTTTGGCCTCCCCAGAATGATCAGTCATGGTAGGTATCATTCTCAGGCAGGCTGAAGGAGTAATCCACAACTAGTGTGTTATATTTCAATTTCCACCTCAAGGGCAGGACTGGCTCCTGTCTTCTTGCAGCACTGCTTTCACAACAGTTCTTCTAAATGCAGTTTGTCCTGATTTGAATTTATCAATCATACAGTGTGTAACAAACATGGATGGCTCCTTCCATCCTGCTGATTTACAAGTGTTTTCTGATGACATTACTACTCTGAATGCAGTAGCCACTGATCTTGTAAAATGTGCCAAGAAAGGCTGAGGTCCTGGCGTGATAACATAAATAAACATCACCTTTTATCCACCTGAATAATATTAATTTTGTAGCCGAATTCCTTTTGTTCTTTAACAGAAGTAATGTAAACTTTCACTGCTCTTCTTACATCTAGAGAATACCATTTTTTCTCTAAAGGGTGTACAGTGTTCGGACAGAATGCAGGCAATTCTAGAGACCTGATTCCTAGCCCTCATAAACAAAGACTTAGGGACAAAAGATGGCCCAGTAGTTAATAACTTTTCTTTCTCAAACCTACAGAAATTAGGATTGATTTACAATGATGTTAACTTCTTGCTGATGTTATTGCTACCAGAAATATCAATTTGAAAGATAAAAATCTTTATGAAGTCTGTTTAAGTGGTTCAAATGGTGATTTTGTCAAAATATTCAATACCAGATTCAGATCCCATGTTGGAAACCTGTGAAGTGTACATGGGACTTGTAAAGTTGCACCTCTGAGAAACCTGTTTTACATGAGGGTAAACTGACTGTGACTTCCCTTTGATGTAAAGTATTACTGACAGAGCAGTTACCAGTCTTTTTAGCATACTGGGTCTCAATCCTTGTACTAGTCCTTCTTATAAAAATGTCAGGTCCTCTTATTTTCACACAGTACTTAATTTTTCAAACACCACCTTTAGAAAGCTTTTCAAGTGGTCTCATATATGGGTTGTGCTAACAGTCTTTTGGAAGCCAAAACTATACTTTGATTCTGGATATCCCTCTTGAATCTAGTTTCTCTGCTCAATCTCCAAGCAGTTAACTTTAAACAATCTGAATAGGGATGAAGTACTGGACCCTGATGCAACAACTCTGCCACCTGTAGCAAGTACCATGGTTCCTTCACTGACATGCTTATCAGAAGAGGAAAAGAAATAAAAATTGACTGATTGACAAGGCAGGAAAATAAAAACCAAGGGGGAGAGAGAGGAGCCAAAGGATGAAATAGATTTAGAACTTTGGGAACTCCTGCCTCAATTGTCTGGTGTAAAGAAATTAACCCACCAATTGTGGAATATTCCTTCAGCATGGCTGAAAATAATCAATTCCCTCAGTCTCTACCATCCTACAGAAGTTTAATAAACTGGTTATTTAGCCTGTAATGGAGTGGAAAGAGTAAGCCGCAAGCTGTCTACAGCCTCTAAATACCCTCAGGATTCCCCAAAGCCCCCAAGTCCACCCCAATTATTTTTTCCATGGAAAAATCACCCTTACAACTCTTGCAAAATACTCCCTGGAGCAGCAGCATGCACTGAAAACACAACAAAATTGAAAACAAAATTGGTGAGTATGAGACAATTGAGATGACATCGAAATGCCTGAAATGATTCTCTGTGTGCCTTAAAAACAAGGACATGCCAGTCATTTACAGTGGCCAGTTGTTTGGCTTAACTATGATTATCACATGCTAGCAACATGTATTGAATTTTAGATTGGGAGGAAATCCCTCCCAATGGGCTTTGGGTGCTTTCCATTAAGTGGATACAAATGGATGCACTGCCTTCACCCAAAATTCTTGACCCTTTTCACCCCAACCTCACTATGATCAAAAGTAGCCAAAAAGTTTTCATGTCTTCCCTTAAGCCCTGATCACTATTTGCAGAGAACAATATACAAGAAGTTTTCTATGAAAAAGCAGTGTCCAAATGCATAATTTGCCTTGGGGAGTATGAGCTACTCACCTTGCTGCTCCAGAAGTGCATTCTGGCGCTTTAGATCATCAATGTCCTGCTGGTGTGTGTGGTTTTTCCGGCGCATGTACTGGATGTACTCTGTGGCTTTATCTAGGATTTGGGCCCGGGATGCCTGTTGCAATAGTAAGAAAAAAACATACCAGATAAAGTCCTAGTTCACATAGATAGGTACACTGATACTCCCTGGTGCATGGAGAGGATTTCTCAATATAGTCCATATTTGATTGTGGTGCAATCTTAAAACCTTTGTAGGGTTTGCAAAACACTTAGCTCTAGAAATCAAATTTTTTTGAGACTCAAGAACTAGGGACTCTTTTCCAGTTCTGTACTTGGCTTCCAGTTACTGTATATAGAAGCAACTGTATGAGAGACATCTGGTAAAAGCACTAAGCATTTTTTGATGAAGTAACTTATGAAACTCCTGGGGAAGTTGTACACTTGGATTATTTCCCCCCATCTTAAACTATGCAAGCAAAATTTCCCATATTTATAAGAAACCCTTAATCATACTAGAAAGGAACCTGAATACTATTTATTTTTACCCTTCCCAGGTAGAATTGTATACATTCTCTGGTTAACCAGGATTATGTAAGACTGGTTACTGAGTGGAGATGTGTGATAAGGGTACTGCTTACCTGTTCTTGTAAAACTTTCATTTGAAATGCTTTTTCAGTTTTTCCAAGGGGTTTGAAACCTTTCATCAGTATACACTGGCATTACAGCATTCACATTTGTTTTGAATATTAATGTTTGGGAAACTCGTGTTCCAATGAGAAAGAGATATAGGTGGCTTATAACCTATCATGTCTACAGCTGCAAAGAAAAGGGGAAAGAAAGACACTGCAACTGGGGGTATTTTTTTTTTTTTGGCAGTAAACACACTCTTTAGAGCTGGATGTTAGTGAAACTGCTCAGTCTTGCTCTCTGGATAAAATCTCCTCCCCTTCAGCAGGACAGGACTCTCTGGTGAAGCAGACAAACCTGCCTTGTTGATGGAGAAGTGAGGCTGTATTGTCCACAGGGCAGGAGTGAGCTACTTTGTTTTGCTAGATTTGGATTTTCTCGGTTTCAGAATTTTGTTCTGTGCTTTTTATTGTGAAAAATGTTTTATGAAAGGCACCAATGTTCTTCATGTGAAGCTGAAACCTGAGCAAATAGGACATAGGAAGGACAAGATCCCTTGCTCAAACAATTGTGTGTGCAGATTTGATTGGCTTTATCTGAGCTCAGCAGAGTATTTAATATTTTCTGAACATAAGGGGGCAAAGCATACATCATCAACTACCTCCAGTAAAAACAAAAATTATTATTAGACTACCTTCTATTGGAAGAGCTGTTTCTTTATGCAATGCACAGAGATACTACAACATGCAAATCTTTATGGCTCCCAACTCCTTCCAAGTTCTCCCCACAATCCCATTTTAAAGAAATATTTTGGGTGAAGCAGCATTCTGTTAAAAACCCTCCAAACATTAAACACTTGGAGCTGCATTAGCCTTCAAGACTCCACAACTTCCTGCCCCCCTCATTTTCATAGAACACCAGACATTGGTCAGTTAACTCAAAAATGGAAACTGGAAAGAAGATTTCCAGTAGCTTCAAAGGTTCATTTTCAGCAGATTTCAAACAGGCTGGAAACTGAGCTCCACTGCACTTACCTACCCCTGCATTGCAAAAAATTAAAAATAAACAAACAACAAACAAACAAACAAACAAACAAAAAAAAAAACCCACCACAATTAAACCCAATTCCACATGGGCAAAGGACTGCTCATGCAACAGTATATTCTCCCATTTTCTTCCCTTCTGCAGCCCCTGCAGAAAAAAAAAATCACCCAAGGGATCCCAAACACCAAAGGAAATTTCAGAGGTGTGAGGATGAACTGCTCCCTCTCCTGGCTCTGCTAATAGAAGATGCAGCATTAGCAGCTGAATAACATCTGCTGCTATTTGAAACGATTTGTTAAGGATTACTAACTCAACTGGATAATTATATATACCACCTAGCTGTAAAAAGATCTACATATAATTTTGTTTTCAGATTATTCCTAAATAGGAACTAATCTGACAGTAGTAAGCTATTTTCCACAGGGTTCATCCAGAGCACCTGACTCATATCATGTGGTGTAGTGTACAAGCTTGATAAATTGCAAATCTCACTCAGTGTTATCACTACCAGATCATAGAACTGAATTTGCTATCCCTCTTTATTCATTCTTGTTGACCCAGGATCACAATTTTACACTTGCATGTAATTTTTTACAAATAATTCATTACTGTCTTCTTTAATTTTTCCTGAAATATCAAATTCTGGAGGGTAATTGTAAAAGTAATTAACCCATCTTTCTGCTCCCAGGAACATTCAGTTCCCAGAGTTCTGATCTGCACCACTCTGGATCCAACCCAAGGTATATAATTAACATAAGAAAAAGAGCAGCTAAGTATGTAACTCTTGACAATTGTATCAAAGGACCCCTCCCCCCTGCAATATTCACATTCACTGACTACATAACTCCCCCACTTGTTTAGGGCTCATGGATGGAGTCCCATGAAACATCTCTACAATTTATAATCTATTTTAATTTGTTAATTTTGTATGTGATAATGCCACTGCCTAGTGATCTTTAAGCCATTAACAATTATGCCAAATAGCAATAGCACAAAAGCTTAAGAAAAAGAGCTCTGAATGAGGAGGTCCCCAGATAAATTCTCATTTCCACCATAAATTTGCTAGGCAACTGATGTTCTCAGCTCACCAATTTGCAATATGGGGACTAATATTTGAAAACACTGCAAAAACAATAAGTATTATTATTTTCACTCAATCTCAATTTTAATACCATTTTGCTATTACTTCTTCCCTTTTGAAAAGCGAAGTGTTTGTGCTCATTCAACACTTTCCTTCGATCAACTTCTTTTGGAATGCACACAATTCTATATGCCAACATGAGACACACAGCTCTGATGATTGGTACTGAATCCAAAGCCAAGATATAATAAACTCTCTTTTTCATTGACATGATTGCCTTTGGCACTGTGAATGCAATGTACTTCCCACCTGCACCACAATGGCATATTTTCTTCTTTTTTTTAATTTTATTAAATATTAAAAACATACAATAAAGATTAAAAAATTCCATATACAGTATCAAACATAATCTAAAATAGAAATATAAGTATTACAACGTTCTCCTCCCTCCTTCCCGACTTCCTTGATTACTAATTTCTAACATTATCTACTATTTTCCCTACTGAACTCTAACTAGTCCTATTACTACTGTTGATTCTTTCAAGTTTTCTTGAATAAAATAATCTTCATAGCCTTCTGTATTAACGACTATTCATTATCCCTGTTTTTACTTAACCTAATAAACTCTATGTTTTTCTTCTTATCTAATTCTTATATACCCACAGTTAATATAACAACCCTATTTATAATTCTAATTTTAAAATAATCAAAAATATTTGTTATTGTTATTATTATTATTTCATCGAGAAGTAACTAACTTTACAGCAACATTACCATCACATATCTGTCTATCACCTAAAAAACCTTTCCTATTTTTACTCTATACTCTATACATCCTCTATAATAGTATACATCTTATCTTCCTTTAAATTACCTAGATATGTTTTCCAAACCTTCCACTCTTCATAGAAGTCTTCCAACGGTCTCTTTTTTACCAGGTGTGTCAATTTCTCCATCTCATAAATATCCAGCATCTTCCATCTCCAATCCTCGATTGTTGGGCAGAAATCTTTTTTCCAATTCTGGGCGAGAGTCTTCCTGGCTGCAACTAGCGCCAGTAATATAATTTTTTCAATTTTTTTTCCATATTCTATGTCTTCCATCATATTTAAGAGATAGAACTTAACAGTCGGTCCTCCCTTTAATCCAAAGATTTTTCTCATCTCTATATGTATATCTTTCCAAAATTTCCTTACAATGGGGCAATTCCACCACATATGTAGGTAACTTCCTACCTCTTTACTACAATTCCAACAGAGATTTCTATTATTTTTAAACATTTTAGATAATCTATGTGGGGTAAGGTACCATCTAAACATGGACTTGTATATATTTTCTTTTAGGTCCACACAAATAATTTGTTTGATTTTTCCCTTCCAAAGTTTCTCCCAATGATCTAATTGTATTGTTTCATTTATATCTTTGGCCCACTTTATCATGAATTCTTTTACCGTTTCTGATTCCAATTCATACTCTAATATTAATCTATATAAATTTGAAATTTGTTTCTGTGGATTTTTAATTATCCTTTCAAATTTTAAATCTCCTTCCCCAATTCCTCCTTCCCTCGAATCAAGTATAAAATGCTCTCGAATTTGTCTATAAGAGAACCAATTACTGTGTATACCCTCCAAATACAAATCCTTTTGTGATTTCATTACCCTTTTATCTTCAGTCTGTTTTGTAATCTCATTGTATATCACCCAGCCCTCCCTTTTATATTGTTCCCTACCAAAAATAGCTTCATTTGATGATGTCCACAGAGGAATTCTAGGGCACCATTTTTTTCTATATTTTAACCAGACCTTAAACAACGATTTTCTGATAATGTGATCATTAAAATTACTATCTACCTTTTGTTTATCATATACTAAATATCCATGCAGGCCAAATTTTAAATCTATTTTTTCCAAATTCAAATTTTTTCTATTTTCCAATCTAACATCCAATCGAGAGCACAAGCTTGGTAATACCATTTGAAATTGGGTAATGCCAATCCCCCTTTATCCACCGAATCATATAATATTTTCATTTTTATTCTGGGCTTTTTTCCATTCCATATAAATTTAGATAAGTCCCTTTCCCACTGATAAATGGCATTTCACTAACTATTATAGGGAGACCTTGAAAGAAGAAAATCATTTTTGGAAGAATTACCATCTTTATAATAGCTATTTTTCCCATCCATGAAATTTTTAGGTTTTTCCAATTTGTCAAATCTTTTAAAATATTTTTCCATATTCTGCCATAATTGTTTTCAAAAAGATCTTTATTTTTTATAGTAATATTGATACCCAAATATTTCACCATTTTTTTTATCTTGAAAACCTGTCTTCTCAATTACATTATTCCTTTCTTCTTTTGTCATATTCATCATCAATATTGCTGTTTTTTCTTTCTTTATTTTGTATCCGGCAACCCTACCAAACTTTTCGAATGTTTCCAATATTAATTCCTTACTTTCTACTGGGTTTGCAATCGTTAGCACTAAATCGTCAGCATAAGCTCTTACCTTATACTCCTCTTTTTTCAACTTAAAGCCTTGTATCAATTGATTTTCTCTAATACTATTAAGTAACACTTCCAATACTACAATAAAGAGGAGCGGAGAGAGTGGGCATCCTTGTCTCACTCCTCTGTTTACCGTACAGCTATTCGTTCTTTCACCATTTACCCAAATTCTAGCTTCTTGTCTTTCATAAATTGCTTCAATCCAGTTTTGAAATACCAAGCCCACATCCATTTTTTTCAGTAATTCAATCAGAAATTGCCAATATACATTATCAAACGCTTTTCCGCATCAATAAATATAAGAGCCAATTTCTTATCTATATTTTTTTCATGAATCTCAATTAAATTAATTAAATTTCTTATGTTATTTTTAATCATTCTGTTTGGTAGGAAACCGGATTGATCTTTTTGAATCCAATTAGTTAGAACACTTTTTAATCTTTCTGCCAAAATTGTTACAAATAGTTTGTAATCTGTATTCAATAATGCAATCAGCCTATAATTTTTAAGCAATGTTCCATCTTTTCCTTCTTTTGGGATCAAGCTTATATCTGTTTGAGTCCATGTTTGTGGTATCCCACCCCTCACAATTTCATTGAATATGTGTACTAACGGTTCTTTGAGATACTCGTAACATTTTTTTATAGTATTCATTCGTGAAACCGTCTGGACCTGGGGTTTTCCCCAACTTACATTTTTTTATTGCATCAACCAATTCGTTTAAAGTAATCGGGTTATTCAAAATTTCTTTCTGTTTTTCTGTAAACTTTACAATTTTTTGCGAATCCAAATAGTTTTTAATCTTTGACAGGTCTACTTTTGGGTATTTAAATAGTTCCACAAAATACTCTAATACTTTTTTCTTTAATTTATTTTGACTTGTAATTATCTTATCTCCCTCTTTAATCATTGAGATGGTTCTTTTAGCTTTTTCTTTTTTTAATTGATATGCCAATAATTTACCCAGTTTATTTGCTGTTTCAAAATATTTTTGTTTTAAAAATTTCAATTTCTTTTCCATCTCTTCCACCAAAACCACCGATATTTGTTTCTGCAAATATTTAACTTCTTTCCTGGTGTTTACATCATTTGGATATTTTTTCAATTCATTTTCTTTGTTTTGTAGTTGCAAATTCAAATACTTCAATTTTTCTTCTTTTTTCTTTTTTACCTCAGAGGCTTTTTTTTATTAACCAGCCCCTTATAGCCGCCTTATGTGCATCCCAGACTATAAAGGGGGCAGTCTCCTTATCTGAATTTTCTTCAAAATATCTTTTAATTTCAACATTTAATTGTTTAGTAATCTCCTTATCTTCTAACAATTTTGAATTTAATTTCCAACTATATTCCTTATTTCTCAACATATTTAAATTTAATTGCACTGGGTTATGATCCGATAATACTCTAGGAAGTATCTTAACATTTTGAATCTTTGGGTTTAAATGGACAGATAACCATATCATATCTATTCTGGACCATGTCTTATGCGGGTTAGAATAAAAGGTGTAATCTTTAGCCTTCCCATATTTTGTTCTCCATACATCCTGCACCTCCAATAATTGTGTTAATTTGAAAAATTCATTTGGGAGCTTACCTTGATTCCTCCTCATGTTTTTTTCCGAAAATCTGTCTAATTTTGGGTCTATAACACCATTCCAATCTCCAAGTAGGATTACTGAATCATTTTCCAGCTGAACTAATTTTTGTTTTAGTTTGCTATAAAATTTATTTTTATTTTCTAAAGGACCATATACTCCTACTATAATCAATTTCTTCTCAGTCTCTTCTCTGTACCTCAACTCAATTATTTCATAATTTCCCTCCTTATCACTATAAATTTCTTTTGCATCATATTTTACATCTACATATATTGCCACTCCTTTTTTCTTATATTTAGAATGTGCTGAGTACAGTTGTCCTAATCTATTGCATCTTAATGTTTTTTATCTTTTTCTTTTATTCTTGTCTCTTGTAGACAGATTATATCTAATTTTAGTTTTTGCAAATAATGGAAGATCTTTTTCCTTTTTTGCGGTGTATTCAAGCCCTGAACGTTCCACGATAAGAATTTTAAATTGTTCGCCATAATTTTTAAATTCTATCTCTCAAATATGATAGCAATAGGAAAGAAAACCACCTCGTCAGTATTTATTAAATTTTAATATATTTTTATTGAAATGAGGTAAAATTTAAAAATAAATAAGTTTTTCTGTGTCGAATTTCAAATTCAAGATAAGAAAAATTATATTTAATACGAGTTAAATGTTTTACGTGTTTTATTTAGTACTTTTCTTCCCTTTCTCTTTCTTCTCTCCCGATTCTAATTTCCTCCTGTAGCAACTCTTGCTCGTCGTATTCTAAGTCCAGAATTAGGGGGTCTTGCAAATTCAACAGCTCTCCGTCTTCTTCTTCTCCATCCAGTTGGTTTCTTTGTTCAGTGTCTCTATCTTCTCCTTGTTTTGTCGGGTATTGTGTTTTGACTTGTTTCAGAAATTTTTTTGCCTGCTCCGGTGTCAAAATTCTAACTCTCTTCTTTTTCCACCAAAAGGTTAACCCCTCTGGGAGTTCCCACCTGTATGTAATCTTCACATCTCTCAAAAAGGTAGTAAGGCTAGAGTACTCCCTCCGTTTTCTCAATATTCTTCCCGGGATCTCTTTTAAAATTCTCAGTTCTTGGTTTCCAAAACAAAAAGGAGTGTCATTATGAATATTTAAAAATGCAACCCTAACTGATTTTCTGACAAAAAAGACCAGTACGTCACGGGGTAATCCTTTTTGTTTGGCTATTAAAGAGTTCACACGGTACAATTTATCTATTTCAAAGCATTTGACTGCACAATGGCATATTTTCAACTAACTCATTCTCAGCATCAACACCTGAATTTGTATGCCACTCCTTCGCACAATGTGCCCAACAAGGTTCACTATACAGGAGGGGCAAAGCAGGAATATCTATGCGTATATAATTGCAACAATTCATTATTTCAAAAACCACCAGCTTCTGGCTTTCAATTAACCAAGATTTGCTGGTAAGTATCATGCTCACTGGCGCTGAGCTGAAAGAAGGTAACCTTCTGTCACCAGCACTGCACATTATGAGCACATCAACACCTGGGCCTCTATGAAAGTTACACAATATGACATGATGGTTATTCACTTTTAAGGATCAGTTTCAACTATCAAAGGGTTTTCTTTTCTCAAAAACAAACCTCCAGTTCTGGCCAAAAGCTGGGGTTCAAGTTCAATTGAATAGATTTGTCATTCCTTGAAAATTACTTCTCATATTTTTTTTCTATGATCAAGCAAGTTTATAGAATTAACTTGGGTTAATTCTAACCCAAGTACAAAGTCAGAAATGAAAATGGTGCAGACACAGAACCTTAATGGCTAGCTTACACTTATACAACTTTCTCCTTTTTAAATTCTCCTCTTTAAACAAAAGTAACTTTCAGATCCACTGCTATGAATTCAGTCTAGGCTGCTTAGGACTGAGATAGCTGACAAATTGGGGCATTATTGTATAGTGTTCTCATAATTTGGTTTATTTCATTTTTAAGTGCTCCCATATCTAACCACTGGAGAAGACTAAGCTATAATTTAAAATGCTAATGTGACAATTATTTTCCATTATCTCCTGTTAATCAATATTGATTTGACAAACCATTATCACCTCAATCCAACACTAGTCCAAATTAAAAATGGTATTTATGTGAGATTTGTTATGTTAGAAAAAGGGTGGGAAACACAGCACTGGGGGCCAAATGTTTGCTTGCAGGACCCATTACAAGCTCTATCAAGCAAAAAACACCCAACACTGCCACGGAGAAAATTAGATTCAGAAGTGACTGGATGTTCTGAGACCTACACTTACCCTAAACCAAAACAGCAACAAAAACTACTCCTGGAGACCTCCAGAAGCAATCAGTCTACATTTTTGCCTACATTTTTTCCAGGTTTCGCTGTGAAAAAAGACTCTGGGAGTTGTATATGACCCATACTTTGCCTACTCCAGCATTACAGTATGAATAGACACTAAAATGTGCCTTCAGTCAACAGTACCAAGAACATTAGACCCATATACATGAAGAGACTGCGTACAAACACTGTCTTGCACCTTCAAGACTGCCCACAACAAGGCACGTAGCATTGCTTTCAAACTTTATGGCCTTCACTAAACTTGCCATCCCCATGATGAAAATTTTTCCAGCAATCTGTAAATAGGGCCTGTAAAGTCAAAGGCATTAAACACTCAGCTGCTTGCACTAACACTACAAGGGGGAATCGGAAAAGTAGAAATCCAGGCTATATATTTTAACTAGCAATAGCCTATAAATTCAGCTAATTTTGTCGCTGTTGTGTGTCTTCAAGTTGTTTTCAACTTATGGTGACCCTAAGGTGACCTTATAATGGTGTTTCCTTGGCAGGATTTGTTAAGAAAGGGTTTGTCTTTGCCATCCTCTGAGGCTGAGAGACTTTAACTAACTAGGTTATGTATTTTAACTAATATTTTAGCTCACAATAACAATGACTAAATCTTAGTCCTGAAAGATTTGCCTGCATGCCATAAGTAACAAATGGGTGTGTACTGACAATGTCTAGAACACAGTGTCATCAGAGGTGATGGCACATGAAAAATGCTGCCTATCAAGCTAGGTACCTTACACTGAGCTATTGCAGACAACTCTGTAGGTATTCCAACCACTGATGAGTAGGACACCATTTCCTCATTCCTTTTCAGGACAGCCACTTTAGCCTTAGCTAAACATTACCTACTAGCATCAAAACACATAAAGTCAAAACAGGAAGGACAAGGAGTCATCTTTCACACAGTCTCTACAGATGTGAGACAACAGTTGCCCCTCCACATTTGCAGGTTAAGCATTTACAGATTTGATTATTTGCAGACTACTGTATTTGTCACTGTATCCTATGCCACTTTTAACAGGAACTTCGATAATACCAGTGTTACTGGGAGAAAACCAAACTGATGAGTGTCTGGGCCCAGCTACGCATATGTTCGCTTGCTCACTCACTCATTTGTGCAGGCAAGTGGGGGAAGGGTATGGGATGGGGAAGTGGGAGCAGGAAGTGTGCATACAGTTGGGGGGGGGATAAAGGGATGCCCCCTTTCTCCCCTCACAGCTGAGTGAGTGAGTGAAGGAAGTGTACAGGTTAAGTAAGGACAGTCACTCTGTCAGTACAGCTACTTTTTGTGTGTTAAAGTTTGGGAGGCCTTGAGACACTCATTGTTTTCCCACTTTCAGGGAAATTCTGCACCACCAACATCTGCAAAAGGTGAGTGTGACTGTAATTTACTGCTTGGTTGCTTCCACTCTCCTGCTCAGACAGAATATCTACCTGAATTTCCTGCAACAAACCTATGCCATAATCCTATATGCCACTGTAAAACCTCTAAACACAGATTGAACAGTGTACTATTTTTGTACACTTTTAATTGTGCTTTTTTTTTAAATATTGTGAGCCGCCCTGAGCCCCAGTTTTGGGAAAAGGATGGGATTTAAATAAATATAATGATAACAACAACAGCAACAGCAACCAGAACAAATAGGTTTCCCCACTGAAGATAAGGATGGTGGAGGATGAAAGGTCTACAATCCTTTATAGTACTGTGGAATGCACCAAGCAGAAGGTTCAGGTCTCTTCATAAAGCAACACAGGGTTCTGCTCTCCATATGCAGAAAAGTGGACCATCCGATCTTGCTTGTGAAGCCACATGCCAAAAACTGCCCTAAGGGAAACTAGGGTCAGAGGCAAAGATTTTCAGCCATTCAGAAATGCAGCAAAAAACAGTTTATACAGTGAGAATTTACCTTTATTTTAGTGCATAAAGAAGATGAATATAAATCTTTGAAGTGGCCTGAACATTGCTTCAAATACACTATGCTGGATCATTACATAATTGATGTCTTGACTGTACTGTTTTTGGCCCTCTCTCATTTAATAAGATGACCCCAAAATGGGACTGGGAAGCAATTCCCTTGCTAGTGATCAGCTGCATTCAAGGGAAACAGATCACTTCTCTCAATAAACTCACCTTCTCTCCCTGAAGTGATGGCACAGAGTCCCGCAGACTGTGGAAACTGTCCTTGATGTGGTCCCTACGTTTCCGCTCCAGTGCGTTGTGGTGAGCACGTTTGTCAGCCTAGGACAGATAAAATGAGGAACAAGTATTAAGACTCTCACTATCCCCAAGGTCAATAAGACATGTGGCTTTCACTGCATCCCTGGCCCTTGGACTAGGATATACACAGCAAGGAGGCAGGATTTCCAAAATCAAAATTCTGGTAAGGAAGGGAAGAATTAAAGGTATCATCAAAGAAAGAATCCAAGAAAGTTCAAGTCCAGCACAAACAAACAAAACTAGTTCAGTTACTGAAACGGAGAACAGACTTTTGCCCTACAGCATTTCTGTTGGTCTTTTTAGCTGAGATCCCTTGCTCAACTGCCATGGTGCTGACTATTTGTCCCCAAGGAAGCCTCAAATACCCTGAATATGCTACACACTAAAATGACTCTCCCCTGCACCAACAGTTTCTCATTGATGTAACAGAGATGGCCCACAATCCAAAATTAACAAACTGAGGTTTTGGGCAGAATCCCCAAAACACAGCAGGAAACATTTGAAAAGAATGTAATTTACTGCAACTGCAGCTCTATTCAGACATTATCGCTCATACACTGCTACATGTGAACAGAAATGGTGGGATCGGGTCCATTTATCAGTCCCCACCTCCTCACCCCACCTGCCCTTACAGCAGTGATTCCCAAACCTTGGTCCTTCAGGATTTCAGCTCCCAGAAATCCTAGCCAGCTTGGCCAACATTCGCGAAGTATGGGAGCTAAAGTCCAAACTATCTGGGAGACCAAAGTTTAAGAACCACAGCCACACAGCGTTAGTATCTCTATAAATTGAGCCTTGAGGCACATGTGAAGTCTTCCATACAGTCCATGGCTGGGATTCCAGATTTATTAAAAGCCTTTATAGGCACAGCTATACCCTTAAAATATCTGTCCCTCAAACACCAAGGTAAGGGCCAGCTGATGCAGCCTTACGACACTGGTCTACAAGTTATTTTTGAGTAGGGTTTGCTGACACCCACAGAATCAAAGTAAAAAGAACAGAAAGGACTACTCAGAAAGGTTGGCTTTCTGAATCCAAAAATATTTTCTTAATCAACCTATCTGAATTATTTTTATGCAGGAACTCCACATGGACAGAACAGTTGCTTCTGCTCCAGACAGATGAGTGACAAATGCAAAAAGGTTCCCATCTAATGTAGAAGAGTGGATAAAATGCAGCCTGTGTGTTGTGTGGCACCTGGGGGCATCAATGTTTTTAAAAGTCCCCCAAAGGCTCTCTAAGGGATACGGAATGTATTTTCCCATTTGGTGGTCCCTGGGATCCCTAGGAGTCAAACAAACTTTTTCCCAATTTTTTCAAAAACATTTTTTTTTTGCCCTAAACTTGCCCTGAAGAGGTATAGGGGGACATTTAGGCCTAAAATGGCCCTAGAAGGCCAAATAAAAATGGTGAAAATGCTCCCCTTGTCCCCTAGATACTGTCTGCAGCAGGGGTGCAGCCCTCTCAGTCCTCCTGGGGAGCTAATGCAGTCCCCTGCCCTTCTGCATTTGCCCACTTCTGATCAAGAAAAAAGAAGGAGGGACGGAAGTGGTATTTCCCCCTTTCCATCCTTCCTTAGCGCCCCCTAAGTTTTAGCCTCAACTTATCCACAGGTCATATAAAAATCCAGGATTTTGACCCTGAAACCTTTCCTCGACTTATACATGAGGTCGACTTCTACACGAGTATATACGGTAATATGGAGTTGAAAACAGAGCAAGAAAAGACAGCAACAAAGAGTGCCGTATTTTCCAGCGTATAAGACGACTTTTTACCCCCGTCTTATACACTGGGTTGGGTTTGGCAGCCTCCATAGAGAAAGGCGAATGGCATAGCCACCTCTCCATCTCCAGGGGGAGTCCTTGCGGGTTCCTATCCCAACAGGCACAACGGCTGGGCTCTCTCTTTCTTGCTGCCATTGCTGGTTTCTGGGGCTGGAAGACGGAAAAGGTGGCAGAGAAGCGGCTCCAGAGCCGGTCCAGCAGGAGAGGGATGGTCGGGCCGAGGGAAAGAGCTGGCCCCTTATGCCTTGCCACCGCTGAGGATACTCCACTCCAGCAGCGTCCTTCACGGTGTCTAGTGCCCCTTTGGGCCAGACTGCGGGAGGCCCTACTGCCACTTGCGACACCCGCCTTCCAGGCCTCCACAGAGGCCCCCTCAAGCTGGCGCGTGGGGGGGGCCAGACCCCCTTAATTCAGCCTATAGTAGGCCAGGGTGCTGCCTGAACGTGACTTAGGGGTCGTCTTATACACTGGAAAATACGGTAACTTCTAGCTGCCCAGAGTTGTCAATGTTATTGCTATTAATGCTGATACAAATCCTTATGCCAGATTCATTACAGTCATTTTTCCCTACTGCCCAAAGCTACGTATATCAAGTAACCAGTAACATTTATTTGAAAATAATTTTCATTCTCCCTTTACAGGCAAACAGTTCTGCTTAAGAACTCTGTTGCCTTTGCTCAAAGGCCAACCATAAGAACATTTGACCAATTTAACAGCAACCTCAGTGAAGATCTGGGAAATGCTGAAGAACATAGAAAGCTTATGTAGGTGAGCTATCTACCTACCTACCTAGGCATGCGCACGCATGCGCTGTTCGGAATAGAATTAACACACTGTATTTTGTAGCAGAGCTGACATGGCTGTGGTGTGCTAAAATGTCCTGTTCTTGCAACTGCTTTATAAGTACAGACCCAGCTAGCAGTGGATCCAGCACCTGGATCTACTATAATGTATTACTGGCAAGGATTCAAAGCAAGCAAATTGCATTTAGGAAAGACGGCCAGATCTAATCCAATGAATTCTGGCTGGCACAAACCATGCTAAATGCCGTATAAGGATAGTGCAAAAACACTGGCTTCCATTCATCAGCATAAAGTGGCCCACTGCCATGCTAGTCTCCATTACTACCTCATCAGCTACTTTCAAAACCATTTCACTGTCCAGGAAAATTTCAGTTCCAAGGAAGGAAAAAGGGCTAAGGAGGAGAAGGAAAGTGAAATTGTTAAGTTCCAACAGAGACTGCCAGCTAACAGAATGCTGTATATTGGATATGGGCTTATGGATACAAGCAGAGTCAGATCAGGAAAAAATCTATGACATTTAGCTCCTGAAGTACAAAACTAGTTAAGTGAACTTTCAAAAAATCAAATTAACAAGAAACCTCACTTTTATTCAAATGAATATGAAAACAGGCAGATCAAAGGTTTTAGGTTCTGCAGTAGCTAGGCCATTTCTTGCAGAAAACAAACAATCCCTTCCCCTTGAAACCTGACCATAAGTAGAACTTGGAAAGTTTCTTCCTTTTTTAAAAACTAAAACTCTCAGAATCCTACTGGCTAGATCAGTTTGTTCACCTGCAGTATTGTATGTGGTTCAATTTGAGGTTCAAAAATTAGAAATTAAACATTTTCAGTTTCAAATGTGATATTACTTTGTAGGGGGTGCGAACATATAATCAAATATTTCCTAGAGGTGTGGGACATAGAAAAGGTTGGGAACCACTGTTTTAAAAGAAGCAATTCTTAGATATCCACAGAACCCAGTCGACTTATAGTCAATTGAATGGCACATAAAATGAGAAAAGGCCCAAACAGGCAGGCCAAAATAAAGCTCCTTCGGGTCACTTTGGATGTATGCTGTTTAAATGCTGCATGAGTCCTAAGAGGCCAGAAGCCAAACCAAAGCTACCCTCTAATCCTAAAGGCACAGCCTTGGCGCAGCTTCTGGCCTCTTAAAAATGCATGTGTAATTTAAACAGCATACTTCCAAAGTGACCTGAAGCAGCTTTATTTTGACCTGTCTGTTCAGGCTCTATGTAATTTTGCTTATATTCCTCCTAGGATATAAAGATATCAGCGGCTCAAAACACACTGAAGAAATAATCTAGTTTGAGACCACTTTAACTGCCCTGGCTCAGTGCTACGGAATCCTGGGAACTATAGTTTATTGTGGCACCAGAGCTCTCTGACGGAGATGGTTAAATGTCTCACAAAACTAAAGTTCCCAGAATTCCCTAAAAATGACCCAGGGCAAATTGCATTATTTCTGCAGTGTGTTTTGGACCTTTGTCATCCATTCAAAACTCACATGCAGAAGCTACAATATACAGAAATGAGATGGCACTTCACTTTCTGAAGCAGGATCTCTTATCACTGTAGCATCCTAAGGAAATGCTACCCAAACTTTCTTCTTAATATGCTACTAGAAGCAACACAGCCAGCCACAGAGAACATGCCTTTTCATAGAAATGAATTCTTCAGACAGACTTTCCTGAGGTTCTTACACGGAATGGCTTTGGTGGTACTTCTCTTATCAGGTTGACACACCTATACAGCCAAAGAGTACTGAACCTCTAAATCTACGGTACCTGTCCAACCATACATCACAAAAACAGTGATAAAGCAATCCTATACAAGAGAAAGTACTTCTTCAAATACTCTGATGGCTTTACAGCATCAAGGCAGGAGTGTATTTTTTTTCTGTTGCCTCCTTTTTATCTTCTCCATCGTCTGAGAAGCACTGGCCTGTTACAGACTGCCAAAATAAAGCTGCTTCGGGTCTCTTTGGAGGTATGCTGTTTAAATGATGCATGCATCAGAAGAATCCGGAAGCTGAACCAAAGCTGTACTCCAGTGCTTAGGAATGTAGTGTGGCTTTGGCGCGACTTCCGGACTCTTAGGACCCATGCATCATTTAAAATAGCATACCTCCAACAAGGCCCGAAGCAGCTTTATTTTGGCAGTCTGTAACAGGCCACTGTGTGCATACCTCCTGGCAGCCCCACAGAAGCTCATATCTCTTTTATCAAAGGACTGACTTCTATCCCCATTTCTGGAAAGGAATTTAAAAAAACAACAACTATGGTCCCTTTAAAAAAATCCTCCCATAAACCCCAGGATTGTTATGTTAGAATAGTTTGTTAGCTGAAAATAAATCATTTTACTACAAAATTCAAAAATAAAAAAAATCTATTAATATATTGTGGATTTTCCAAATACAAGTTGCATCTCAGAATATTTTGCTCCATGGAAAGAAAACTATACTATGACTAAACTCAAAATCAAATAGAATTTATTCCATTAATATAGTATGGCTATTGCAAATATACTGAGTAAATTCTGGTATGGTGCTCATTCACTTTTAGGTACAGTCATCACACTAAATCCACAGATTTTTCATCCATGGATTCAAACATCTTAAAGCTTGAAAATATTATAAAAGGTACAAATTCGAAAAAGCAAACCTCGATTTTGCCATTTTATTATGCCACTGCATTTAATGGGCCTTGAGCATCCACGGATTTTGATATCCATGGAGGGTCCTTGAACCAAATGCCAGTGGATACCAAGGGCCACTATATGAAAAAACATCTGGTACCTATGTAATTAGTTTGAATCACAGTCAAAAGACTATTTATAACAATGGAAAATTTTAAAATTGGGGGCTTACAAAATGCACATAAAATGTATTATCGTTACTAAAATATGTATTTTTAAAAGAGTTTATTATTAAAATTATCAATTGTTCAAATACAATCAAATCAGAAACATTAGCCCTCATCCTAGTAGATGGGGCCTTTCACTATCACATTTTTTAAATATTACATCTTGTTGCAGAATTCACATAGAATCAGATCTACAAGACAGGCATTTTGTGAAGCTATCACTTCAAGAATATTAAATAACTAAATAATCCCTGAACTCCAGCACTCGCCACACATAGTTTGCAAGCAAGCAAACACATGGGAATAGAAACTGTCCTAACAAATCTAGTGCATTTTCCATTGGAATTTTTTGTTGTTCCACACAATACATACTGAGACTCAACCTACAACTATGAGTCCAATCCTTCATGAAATTTTCATTCAGACACCAAATTTCTAGAACTACAGAGAATGAAAATGACACCTAGAACTCATATCTTTGCTGTGTTAATATTCCTGTGCTAAATTTGCCTGCCCCCTGTTCTTTGGATGCCTCAACTGTATTTCTAAATGCTTAACTGAAGAGTTACTGCAATGCTAGAGATGTGGAGACTGAAGAAAATTTCATTGCAGGAGTAGAATTATTATTTCAGACTCAATGCCCATTTTGCTCCTCCCGCACACAATCCTAGAATCTACATCCCTGGTGAGAGGAAGGGATGAAAGGAACTGGGGCAGACATCCACAGGAAGTAAACCTTACAAGAACCAGAGATTTCATTTGGGAACACAATGATCAAAAATGAATGCAAATACACAAAGTCTTAGAAACTTTTATAGAGAGTGCACAGAAAGCATGCTTTACTCTATAATGCATAAAACAAACCAAGAGGCATCACGTACTAAAGGCATGGAACCAGGGGAAGCATACCAAATTCAAAGTCATTTGAGATTATTGAGCTGAAGGCATACACTGGCCTAGTGCTCCTGGCAGAGGTGTATCAAGGGCAATATGAAGTCCTAGGCAAACTGTGGCATCAACGGGACTGCCACTTCAGAGCAACAAGGAGCCTGAAGAGCTCTGGGGCACTCACAGGATAGCTGAGGTTCTATAAGATAGAAATAAGAGCAATGAGTAGAGTTGCTAGCAAACTGGTTGCCTTTGGGGACATGAAATGCAGCTTGAAATGCAATACACACTAGGGATGGATCTAGCCACTGATGAACAGCTGGTTTTCACAGGTAAATGCCAATTCTGGTGGTATATGCCTGGTGAACCAAAAAATGCAGCACACAAATATACAAACGGTGCTGTGGTGCTAAAAGATCATATCCTCTGAAGAGATGCATTGACCTAGGTAAGCCTTCCCGATACAGTACTGAAATCCCAGACTGGTATTGCACGAAGGCAATACTAGTTGAACCGTATTTCACACTGGGCAAAATGTGGCTGGACAATTGTTTACCATCTTAGAATTTGCAGAAGGTTCTGCTAAGCAAAGACCTAAGGCACAATGGAACCATTCAGATGAATAAAACATACAGCCAATGCCCATTACGTCTTGTGTAGGGCAGCAGATAGGAAAGCCAGTAGCTGATGTACCACATATGGGACAGTTCTTAATAAGGACAATTGAATCATCCAATTTTCTTGGAACAACTTGGTTGTCTGTAAAAAAAAAAGTCATTCACTGGGGGATATTTTACCTGTTTTGCTATTGGGACAGAAAGTATTCCACAATGACATTAACACTAGGTCTTCCTGCTGTTTTTCAGGGCTTGTGTCAATTTCCTAATTCTGAGAATTCACAAGGCTTCTGTTCTATTTCTTTCAGCTCTAAACAACAGTAGTATTAGAAGAGAGAAATTATATTATTGACAACAAATGTCCCATCCCATGTGAACATACGCTTTCTGCTTCCAGATATTTAGGTTCTGTAATACTTTTTAATCTACTACCACAAACGCCCGTGGGAACACAAACCATCTTAATTCCCTGAAATGCACAGGAATTCCCATGTAGTCAAAAAATACTCCAGAAACCACTCCATACAAGTTTGTTTGTTTTTAAAATCACATTGAAACATTTCAATGTTAACACATTTTAAACTACATTGATTAAAAAAGAGGTAAAATGTTATTTTTTAATGTCAGAAGCTGAAACATACAAACAAAGTCAGGAGACAAGTGTTTCTGCACAAATTAAAATATCTTTACTAATATATGAAGTGAATGTTGTGACTAATCATACAACATGTTGAAAACATAATATTTTCTGCCCTACTCAGCTCTAGTTGATGCTTAACTCGCAGCATATTGCCCACTGGCTAATACTTTCAGTGTAGCCTTCTATGAAAGGAATTAAACTCATCCCTTTGTGGCTTTGACTTTTGTGGATTTGATTATTCACAGATTCTATTAATATGTTCTCCCTAGGAATATGTAGATCCTCCAGCACAACTCTGTGGTCAACTTCAACCAAAAGTTGCACTGAAGGACCTAGAGATTCCTAAAGAGAACATTCCTCCAGACATTTGTAGCTCCTCCAGTGCAACTCTATGGTCAGTGTCTGTCTGGCAGGTGTTGACCACAGAGTTGCACTGGAGGACCTAGAGATTCCGAGAGAGGTCTTCTCCCAGGGAAAAACACAGTGTTTTTGTTATTTGCACTTTTTTCCCACTTCCTGGGGGTTTTGGTTCCCTAACCCCAGGGAATTGGGGGGGACTGGTGTATTAGTAGTATACATCTCTTCAACTAGACTCAATCACTATTCTGGTAAGAAACACTTACCAGAAAGAAAGCATTTTGCCTCAATATTTAGTGGAGTGGATTTCAGTCACTGTATATCTCACCAAGGAGACAGAATTCCTCCTTTAAGTATGCTTTCCTATTCAATACAGTAAGGAGGAATAGTTTCTTACACTCTGTTTGTTAAACTGAATAAGTATTCAGCTGGACCACTTAAAACTGTCAAGATAATAAGGATGGGCAATTTGAACAGAGTGGGCATATCACAAAGGAAGACAGAAATCCATGATTTAAAAATAATTTTAAAAGCCACTTATAAAAAAATAACCCCACTAAAAATCAAATTCTAACACAAATGTTAAAGTCTACATTTACAATCACTTCAAATTATATCATGGCCACCTATCACAAAAAAACCCTGTATTTTAATATGCAAAAATATGTTGAGGAAAATATATATTTTGACAAACAAATATTCGACCAGGTGTCTAGTGTTTTATAAAATATATCATGGCTTTCTTTAGTTGATTCTGGAAGTTAGATTTACAGTTTTAAAGATTAAAGGAATTATCCTGTTATTATCTTTTCACGCACGAACTCGCCATGGGTCAGCGTAAGAGGGGCGCCCCAAAGAAGAGATACAAGGACTCCCTGAAACAACATCTCAGGCTTGGCCAATTTGATCACCAACAATGGTCTGCCCTGGCCTCGCATCAGGAGGCATGGAGACGCACTATCCACGATGCTGCAGCCTTTTTCGAAAGCTCACGGTGAACGAGTCTCAAAGAGAAACTACAACACAGAAAGAACCACAACCCGGAAACATCACCCAAGGAGACTTTCCGCTGTGCTTTCTGCAACCGGACTTGTTTATCTTGGATTGGCCTTTTTAGTCATCAACATGCTTGTAGAAAATGTGGGATGAGTCCTTCCTGAATCTTCATTCGCGAAGTAAAGCCAGAGACACACAGAAACCTATGTCTTGTCTCCAAGCAGATAAAACTTCACAGTGCATGGGGTGTGTAGTATCACAGACCCTGGATTACAGTCCTAATTTATATAAACGCTCTACTTAGATGCAAAACAATACTAGTACATCTTTTTGTAAATATACTGGCTGCAACATATGAGCACTTATTGTAGCTGGGTTTTTTTTTTTGGGGGGGGCAACTTAGATCCCCTTTAGGGAGTCCAACTTTTTCTCCCTGAAAACATGAATCCATCACACACTCCTCATATCGCTACACAGAACAAACAAAATTGTTGTTTTTATTGTTGTTGTGTACCTTCAACTTATTTCTGACTTATGTCAACCCTATACCAAGGTCTTCTCGTCAAGTTTCTCTTAGGCTGGGAGAGTATGACTTGCTCAGTGTCACCCAGTGGGTTGCAATGGCCCAGGTGGAATTTGAACCCTGGTCTCAAGAGTCATAATCAAATTACTACACTATTCTGGCTCTCGGAGACAAGTCCACCATTTTCTACCTGAAAACATGAATCCTTCCTACACTCCTCTTATCTCTACACTGAATAAACAAAATTACTGGTTCAAATTCATACCCATCCCATGGGCTTGAGTACCACACCATTCACAAATTTCTAGGGAATTTCTATGGCACTGCACATCCAGAACAAAAACAACATGCAGCAAGAAAAATTATTTCCTTGTGTCAAGAATTTCACCAACAGGCAAAGACAACTAAAGAAAAAAAAAAAACACTTGATGGTATTAGAGGCAACTCTTCATGATCACAAAGAGGGTTGTGCATTAGAGTACAGATTTCAAGAATAAAGCTCGAAATCCCTGTTATTATGAATGACCAGAGATGCTAAGACAAATATCCATGTACATATAAAACATTCAGCATCTAAACAAGAGTCAAATCAAGCTGCTTTAGAGAAGTTTTCTGTAGCAGCCAGTGTTTCCATGATAATCCACTAAGGAGATTAAACACCAAAATAAGAGAATTCCTAGCTCCTCAATCATTAAATCCTCTGGCAACAGTCACAAAAAGTGGGGCAGGAGGCCTCCTCCACGGTGCTCTTGGGCAACCCACAGGATTCAGTGTGCTACAAAAAGAAAACCCTCAAAGCCAGAACCCGAAGAATGAGGGATTTGAGGAGAGTATAATTTGCCATCCCGAAATCTACTGCTGGAAGACAAGGTATTAAAACCATAAAATAAAGTGAGGAGGGAGAACCTTGATTATTATCCCACTTGTAAATCCCTGCCTGCCTAACAATATCCAAAAGCAGCTCAGTCTCGAGGAGGTAGTGGTTCTACATTTTGTCTTCTCACAAGGAAATAATACTAATATTGTTTTCTTACCAAACAAGCCAATCCCCTTAACCCACCATGACTCCAGCACATCCTTAATAACCTAGCTTTAAGAACACAGTGGGCCTTCTACATTCCCTGTGAAAGTGGGTAAATTGCAAATTAAAACCCCTTTTTTAAACCTGAGAGAGCACTTCTCTTGGAATCTCTAGGTCTTTTGGCTGTACCTCTATCGTCAACACCAGCCAGAACCTCACCAGAGAATCACACTGGAGGACCTAAAGATGCCTAGAGAAGTATTCTTTCTAGGAATCTCCAGGTCCTCCAGCACAACTCCATGGTCAGCATCAGCCAGAACCTGACAATAGAATCATGCTGAGGGGCCTAAAAATGCTTAGAAAAGTGTCTTCTTTAGGTCTTCCAGGGTGACTCCATGGTAATCAAATCTGCAAATGCGGAGGGCCGATTGTATCCTTGAGGAAGCTCCAGGGTAAAGACAGCAGCGGGGCTCCCATCCTCCTCTGGTCTCCCAGGCTCTGGCCTCGGCCTCTCCTGCACAGCACTGACAAAGAAGCAACACACCGGGTCCCACCCACCAGGTCTCTAAAATCAGGGTGACCAGATGTGTCCTCACTGCAAAGGAGGACAAGGCACTGCAAAATGGAGGACACTGCAGAAAAATGTCATACGGTTACCGATTAAAAGCTAAAAACACTCATATAAATATAAATCCATGCTTTTCAGCCATGTTCCTAAGGGAGGGCATTCCTCCTGGACAGAAGGTGGAAAAGGGGGACGGACATCCAGTTACCTTGACCATAACAAACCACCGCCCTCATAGCCACCTTTTAGCCCAGTAGTTCCCAAACTTTGGCCCTTTGGGTGTTTTGGACTTTATAGCAACAGCACTTGCATTTCTATATTGCCTTATAGTGCTAAGCACTCTCTAAGTGGCTTACAATGTGTTACCCAATTGTTACTTTAACTCCAATAAGCCCCAGCCAGCTTGGCCAGTTCCTGGACACTGGCCATGGTGGCTGGCGTTTCTGGGAGCTGAAGTCCAAAATACCTGGAGAACCATAGTTTGAGAATCAATGGCTGGCCTCTTCTCACATTCCACCCCATCCCACCCTGTCCTCTGAAACTTTGGTCCTCCAGGTATTTTGGACTTTAAATCCCATAAGCCCCAGCTAGCTTGGCCAGCAGTCAGGCAGTTAGAATTTACATTTCTATACTGCTTCATACTGAACTCAGCACTCTCTAAGTGGTTTACAATCTGTAAGCCAATTGCCCCCAACAAGCTGGGAACTCATTCTACTGACTTACAAAAGGATGGCAGGCCGAGTTGACCATGATTTGATCCTGAGATTGAACTCACAATCTGGTGGCTGCAGTATTGGCATTTAACCACTGTACCATCAGTCAGGGATTCTGGGAGCTGAAGTTCAAAACACCAGGAGGGCCGAAGTTTGGGAATCACTGAGCCAAACAGCCTCTGTTTAAAGACCTCCAAAGAATGGATAGAATGCGTTTGTCGCGTGGATGACTCCAGCCCCATTTATTTCTGTGAGAAATAAGATGCACTGATATCTTGTTTATTATAATACATATATTCCATATAGCCAAAGGTGTCAGGGCAGCGTACAACAAAGTCAACCAACAGCTGTTCAAAATGATATAAAATAATTTTAAAAGATTGAAGCATAATAAAAAGTCTCCAAAGGAGGAGACTTCAGCCTTGCACCCTTCCGAGGTGCTAAAATGTGACATCAATGAGCCCTGGTGGCGCAGTGGCTAAATGCCTGCGCTGCAGCCACTCACTCACAAGCCAGTTCAAGACCAGCCAGGGGCTCATGGCTGACTCAGCCTGGCATCTTTCTGCAGTCACTAAAATGAGTACCCAGCTTGTTGGGGGCAATTAGCTTACAGCTGTAAACCATTTAGAGACTGCTAGAGCAGTGGTTCTGAACCTGGGGTTGTGGCCCCTTTGGGGGGGGCTGAAGGCCCCTTTCACAGGGGTTGCCTAAGGCCATTGGGAACACACGCATTTCCGTTGGTCTTAGGAACTGAGGCACCGCTCACTTTTACGGCTGGGAGTCACCACAACATGAGGAGCTGTATTAAAGGGTGGTGGCATTAGGAAGGCTGAGAAGTGGTGGCTTAGTGTGGCACGAAGTGGTCTATACATGAAGATGCTGCTGCTATTGCTCCACCAGCCTCCGAGGGGGGCTCCTAGGGCTGAAGGCCAAACCCCCCCCCCCCGGAGAGCCAGAGTCTGGGGCGCCTGGGCCTCTCCCCCGTAGGCCTCTCTCTCTCTCTCTCTCTCTCTCTCTCATCCTGCCTCCCCTTGAGGACCCCACAGACTTCACCCCACGCGGGGCCTGGATGTTTGAGGAGGAGGAGGAGGGGGCTGCTAGGGAAGGGGAAGGAGAGGAGTTTGGATTCATCATCATTGTTATTGTTATTACTGAGATGGGGAGGTGTGTGTTTTGATTTGGAAGCGGCGAAAGGCAGCGAGACGTACCGCAGACTGAAACCTCGGCTGCTCTTCCTGCAGTGAGACAGCGAGAGAGACAGAGACAGGCGTTAACTCTCAGCGCCGCCCTCGCAGCTATATCAATATAAGCCCAGGCTCTCAGCCCTGTTCCTCCTGGGCAGAAGGCGGAGAACGAGGGCATCCAGTCGCCCTGATGACCGGAACAGGAGGGAGGGAGGGAGGGAGGGAAGGCACGGAAGGGGCTGCGGAAGGGGAAAGGCTCGAAGGAGCAGGCGGCACTCACGTCGCTCTCCACCTCGATGTCGTCGTTGTCGCTCATGCTGCCCGTCGTGGTGGCGAGGGAAAGGGCAGGCCCAGCCGGTCGACGGCAAGCGCTGAGGGCCAAAACGACGACAAGGACGACGGCGACAGCAGCCCCCTCGCGCCACAACAACCGCCGCCGCTCCTCCTCCTTCCTCCTCCTCCTCCGTCGTCGTCTCCTCCTCCTCCTCTTCCCTCAGCGGCATCAACGGAACACGCACCCCGTCCTGCTGCACGTGACGACTGACCCCTTCCCTCCCTCCTACTTCCCCTTCCTTCCTCTTCTTTGCCACAGCTACATCGACACTGTCCCCTATACGATGACGTCGGCCCAAGGAGCATGATGGGACATGGAGTCCCGCTCCCTCAGCAACGCCACGGAAAATAAGGGGGTCGGAACTACTTTTTTCCCGACAAGCTCCGCGATGGGCGTGGTTAAAGGGCGTCGAGGGTGTTCTGTCAACGCCGCCGCGCTGGCTGACGGGAGATGTAGTGCGTAAAAGAGCAAATGTTTTGCATTCCCTCTTCAAGCTGAGCGGATGGAAAGCGAAAGGGGACTATACTGGTCCTTCCATATCCGCTGGGGTTGCGGAATGGGATCCCTGTGAATGTGGATCAACGGCAAATAGGAAAAATACTGTTTTTATCTGAGAGGACACCTGTCTAGGAATCTCTGGGTCCTCCAGGGCAACTCTGTGGCCAACGTCCGACAGACACTGACCCTAGGACTGCCCTGGAGGAGCTACAAAGGCCTATGGAGTGTGTCGCTCTAGGAATCTCTGGGTCCCCAGGGCAACTCTTGGCCAACGTCCGACAGACACTGACCTAGGACTGCCCTGGAGGGCTACAAAGGCCTAGTGGAGTGTTTCTCTCTAGAGAATCTCGGGTCCTCCAGGGCCAACTCTGGGCCACGTTCCGACAGACACTGACCCTAGGACTGCCCTGGAGGAGCTACAAAGGCCTAGTGGAGTGTTCTCTCTAGGAATCTCTGGGTCCTCCAGGGCAACTCTGTGGCCAACGTCCGACAGACACTGACCCTAGGACTGCCCTGGAGGAGCTACAAAGGCCTAGTGCAGTGTTCTCTCTAGGTCTTTCAGTGGACTTTGGTTAAAGTTGGCCATAGAGTTGCACTGGAGGACCTAGATAGATATTCCTTGAGTGTACTAAGAATGTCTCCCTTTTCCTCCACCCCTTTTGGATGTTTTTCTTCTTTAAAGAGATATTCTCAGAGTAACCGGGCACCCTCCTTTTCCAGGACAAATCCTACATTTTGAGGACACGTCCTACTTTTTCAGCTTTCTGTACAGGAGGAATTCCTAAACATCTTTCCATTTTGAGCATGGCCTGAGAAGCATGGATTTACATTCCTTATGAGTATTTCAGGCTTTTATTTTTGTAATGTCCTATATTTTTCTTTGCTATCCTACATTTTGTGGTGCCTTAGAATCATAGAATCGTAGAGTTGGAAGAGACCACAAGGGCCACCCAGTCCAACCCCCTGCCATGCAGGAAATCTCAATCAAAGCATCCCCAACAGATGGCCATCCAACCTCTGTTTAAACACCTCCAGGGAAGGAGACTCCACTACACTCCGAGAAAGTTTGTTCCACTGTCGAACAGCCCTTACTGTCAGGAAATTCCTCCTAATGTTGAGGTGCAATCTCTTTTCTTGGAGCTTGCATCCATTGCTCCGGGTCCTAGACTCTGGAGCAGCAGAAAACAAACTTGCTCCCTCCTCAACATGACTGACACCCCTTCAAATATTTAAACAGGGCTATCATATCACCTCTTAACCTTCTTTTCTCCAGGCTAAACATCCCCAGCTCCCTAAGGCGTTCCTCATAGGGCATGGTTTCCAGACCTTTCACCATTTTAGTCGCCCTTCTTTGAACACACTCCAGTTTCTCAATGTCCTTTTTGAATTGTGGTGCCCAGAAGTGGACACAGTATTCCAGGTGGGGCCTGACTGGAGCAGAATATAGTGGCACTATTACTTCCCTTGATCTAGACACTATACTTCTATTGATGCAGCCTAAAATCGCATTGGCCTTGTTAGCTGCTGCATCACACTGTTGACTCATGTTCAACTTGTGGTCTACTTGGACTCCAAGATCCTTTTCACACGTAGTTTCATTCAGCCAGGTGTCCTCCATCCTATCTGTGCATTTCATTTTTCCGCCCTAAATGCAGTACCTTACATTTCTCCGTGTTGAAATTCATTTTGTTAGCTTTGGCCCAGCTTTCTAGTCTATTCAGATCATTTTGAATTTTGATCCTGTCCTCCAGGTTGTTAGCTATTCCTCCTAATTTGGTGTCATCTGCAAATTTGATAAGTATGCCCCCAATTCTTTCATCCAATTCATTGATAAAGATGTTGAATAGCACTGGCCCCAGGACAGAGCCCTGTGGGACCCCACTGGTCACTTCTCTCCAGGATGAAAAGGAGCCATTGTTGAGCACCCTTTGGTTTCGGCCCGTCAACCAATTACAAATCCATGTAACAGTTACGTTGTCTAGCCCACATTTCACTAGCTTGTTTGCAAGAATGTCATGGGGAACCCTGTCAAAAGCCTTACTGAAATCAAGATATGGTCAATTCGAAAATTCATGCATTTACGTGATTACTTATCACACCTTAAATTCGCTGTTATGGCATCCCCGAACGCAACCCAGATTCTGTGCAAAGTAAGCCATCACATTGATGGGTTCTTAATTGTGAATTGGTACCCTTGCACATGCTCAGTGAGACTCTCTCAGTGACAGAGAACATATTAATTAATTTGGACAGATAGGCCAGGAGACAATACTTACATATTTGTAAATAAGTCAGTGATGTAGCATCTTGGCCAGTGCCCTCATCTATATTAATGTGCATTTTTTGTGCTAAGGGATTTGTGCTACACAGACTGATTCCCAGGGTCTTGAGCACAGAGGAGAGCAGCCAACTTGGAGGTGGAATGATGGTGGCAGGTAGGCTGCCTTCCTCCAGTGAAACAGGGATCCTACCTGCACATCCAAAGGAGCATCACTAAGGAGGTACAGGACATAGCACTTGACAACCTAAGGGAAGATCACACTACTGCTCCCCGAATATCTCCCTTTTGGCAGGAATGGGCTGTGGTGTTTTCCTGTATGCCTTTAAAATTCTCTATCTTGGTGACTGGTGGAAAAGAGTTTGGGACACTTGGTTATTGGAAAAGTTTCTTATACTTTTCGACTCTGTAATGGACGTAAGAAACCAGACACCTTTTTTGATGACTGATCAGTGTTTATTGATTACATCAACACTAATACATTTGCCATCGGACCTCCTGCTCATCAAGCTATTCTTTAGAAAGATACTTTGATCCCAACTTCATCAACTAGCGAATCGGAGTGATATCTTTAGGATTTTGTTGCTGCTATTACCTCACAAAAGATAGCTATTGTGCAAGTTTACATATAGACCTGCAAGGCTATTTGTTATTTATGTATTAATTGTTTGTTTTGTATTGTTGTTATAAAACAAATAAAAACATTTAATTATAAAAGAAATGCTGGATCTGAGTGGAAGAGATGGTATTAAGTGGAGCAAGGCTCAGTGGGAGGACAAAGGAGAGGCCTTAGGGTTTTTTTTTTAAAAAATTAATTAATATTTTATTTTTTAAAACATTTCTCTAAAAAAATCACATCTTGCCAAAGTTTTACTTTAATCACATGAAACTATGTGCATGTAAATATATTTAGACTGTGTGTACATTATTGTAATTTAAAAATATAATTTTGATTTTGCGGGTTGTTAATGTTAGAACTACAGTATTGTCGTTACATTAAGTGATATATGGGAATTACGACTTAGGTGTAACAAGAATTCTGTATGGTGTGGGACAGAACGAGGTTTATGAGAAGGGGACACCATGAGTGATGCCATTTCATATCCATAAAACAGTTCCTTTAAACTAATTAACATCTTATATCTATGATACACCATCCCTACAATTGGTGATGGAGATTAAAACAGCAGCCTCTTGTGGCACTTGAAAGACTTAACCATTTTTAAATTCACATTATACAAAATTAATGGTTTGTCAGGTGAAATGTTCATTCCCTGCCTGCATAGCTACAACATGCTCACTAATACGAATGCAACATAAGTTGTACATTGATAAAAGGTACAATTTTCCTGTTCTGCTTCCAGATTCAACCATCCACATCTTGATTTTTTTTTAATTTCAAAAAGCAAACCTTGGTTTCACCTTTTATATAAGGGACATCATTTTACTACACCACTGTATATAATGGGACTTGAGCATCTATGGATTTTGGTATCTATGGGGGACCTGAATCTAAACCCTAGTGCTGTGATGGCGAACCTATGGCCTGCGTGTCGGAACTGGCAAGTGATGCCATTTTGCCAGGCACGGGCGAGAGGGAGAAGGCAGAAGAGGGCCGCACGTGCCCGTTCCTCCTTCCTGCTATCTCCCCTCCACCCAGCTGTCTCTCCGAGTCCTTCCCAGGCCTTTCCTCAACACGAACCGACTCCCCAAAGCCCATTCAGGGTGAAGAAAGGCAAGCCGAGAGGAGACAGTAGGAAGTCAGAAAATGGTGCTCAAGAGAAGGAGCCAGAGGGGCGCGCTTCTGGCTCTTCCTCCCAGATCTCTCCCAGCCTCTCTGAGATAGCTGGAGGCCGAGAAAAGGGCAGGGGGATGAAGAGCAACCGGAACATGCCAGCAGCTCCTCCTGAGAGACATTTTCCGGCCTCCAGCTATCTCCGGAGAGAGAGCAGGGGGCAGGAAAAGGTCTGTGGGGAAGAGGGACGGGCCACGTGCCCACTCCTCTTCCTCCCGGCTTGCCTTTGTTTACCCCAAACGGGCTCCGGGGAGTCTGTTCGCAGTGAGGAAAGGACTGGGAAGAAGAGGACTAGGCTGAGTCTTTGCTAGTCCTGAGGTGTCCCTGGAAGGATACCTCAGGATTGGCAAAGCCCCGCAGAGAAGCAGGTGCTACGAGCCCATTGCTCCTCCTCCCACAGGCCCCTACTGGCCCCCAGCTGTCTCTGAGAGACAGCTGGAGGCCAGGGGAAGGGCAGGAGGGGCAGGAGCAACAATGTGCACTCGCCCCCCCCCCCCCCCCCGTAATTTCCCCTGGCTTCTAGCTGTCTCTCAGAGACAGCTGGAGGCTGGGAAAGGGCCGGGGGAGGTCCTGCCCCAGAAGCCCTGCCTCCGAGGGCAGAAGTTCCACTTCCAAAGGCCAGAAGCCCCACCTCCAGAATGCACCCCCCTCCCTGGACAGTACATGGACCTGAAATGGTTCGCCATCACTGCCCTAGTGGATAACAAGGATCCACTGCACAGAAAATGACATTACACAGTGTTATAAGCCCCAAGCTGAAACTCTGGGTTGTAGTCTGAACTTTACAGTTGCATCCAGAGCATGTTGGGGGTAGGGTTCAGCACATGGGTGGTTTCTTTAGAGCTTGGTGTGAATCAAGGAGCCAATTAAGCAACCCACTGGCATGCAAGCCATCAGCCACTCTGAATTTACAGCAAAAGACAAATGGACAGAGAGCATCAGGAACTGTCCATCTTGAAACTCCTAAACAGTGGGTGAGATCCTACTTAGGCATAAGAATGATGAGACAGTTCAGTTGTTGTAGTAACATCTGATGACCCCCCCTCCCCCACTTAAAATGCCATTTTATTAGCCCAGCAATGTCCCAAACAAAAGGTTTCCAAGGCACTACAGATAAGGATGCTGGGAAATTATGTCTGCAGTACTCTCCTGGTCATGGGGTGTGTTGAGAAATCAGGCAGCTGGAAAGATGTCTTGGGGTCCTGCCCCACCGGCTTGTCTCAATGTGCCCTACAACTAGGAGAGTGCTGCAGATGTCATTCCTCAGTACCCCAATCTGCAGCACCTCAGAAACTCTTCAGCTGGGATGCTGCAAGGCTGATAAGGTAAATTTTTGAAGTCACGTTCAGAAGTTAACCATAAACAAGAATCTCCAGCAGTAACAAGGTCTAAACTCCAGTTTACAATCTCATAACTGCAGAAAAGGATGCAAGCCAGTTTGTTTTACAAGCAAGTGCATTTGCCCTTCCTCTAGTTTAGGAAAAATCCAGCAAAATAAGATGACAAAATATTTTTATTCCTGTATATCATGTAAATATTGTGCTGGACCAAAGTTTGCTGCAAGACTTTATAGTAAGTACTGTACTTTGATATGACTCTAGAGAGAAATAAAACACCTGGGTTGTCTGTGGTTGCCCACATAATTATTACCAGCTGAATCACAACAACCGATATATGAAAATATACCAAAATTTTATTGCCAGTTCTTCCTGAAGAATAAAAGAATTTCACCATAGAAAAAAATAATTAAAAATAACACTTTTCTCACCACTTACAAGAGGTTACATTAAAAAAAATAATTTTATTAAGTCTAAACACAACCACAAACAAATTTTATACAGATATCTAAAACTAATATCAACAAAAAATAACAAAAGCTTAACTAAACTACTAACAAAAAAAATCAAATATACACCAATGATTCCCCACACAAACTGATGGGGATATACCACCGTTAGTATAACTGGATTTTTCCAAAATGTTGGTGTGTGGAGTTCCTTCATGGCCCCAAACTGACCTCCCAGGTAGCTCCGCCATTATCCTCAAAGCAGTGGGTCAGGTAGGCAGATGAGTCAGCCTCGCAAGAACCCTGGAAAACAACACTTTGGAAATTCCCCATAAGGTTTGGGAATTGCTAAATGGGAAAGCCATCACTTCCAAACTTAAAACAATACAAAATGTTGGTTAATAGTCTCACACTTGATGGGCCAGTGATCAGCTTAACAACTCACACATTCTCCTGCTTGTCTCCCCCCCCCCCCCCCCCCCCCCCCGTTGTCAGACCCAACTCCATTGATACTACCATGCTACTCCCTGACTTAACAATGCTCAGGCAATCAAACAACTTTGTCTAATCTTCAGCCAAGCCATTAAGCATCTTGCCAAAGGCTAGATTTTGCCTATAAGAACCCCCAGATTTGCCTCTTCACGGGGCCAGTCTGGATTTCAGGGGAAAGTGCTGTCCTTCTGAACTCTGGTCTGGCTCCTGGACTGGTCATTCACTTGCATGACTGAGTCCCATCCACATCCCACTGGACTGGATTCCCAGAGAAGCCAACTGGAGTAAGTATAGCCTTACTGCCTTGAACTATTCCCTATTTCCACTCTTGATTTCCTGAGCCTTATATGAGTGTGTGTATGTCTGTGTTGCTGTGTGATTTTTCCCTTTTAATAAAAATTAGACTTTAATTGAAGAAGCCTGTCTGTGCACTATTTCTTAAGGATAATTCAGTCCCTTCGTAGACAGATCGGGAGCCAGTCTCATGCGGTACTTGTAAGGGCCCCCCTCTCAGCAACTTGAGCTAATTAAATATGCCCCTAATTAGATCCTTCCTTACACCACATATTACTTATTATTTCTGAAGTGCATTTTCAGCAGGATCTTGAGATCAGATTTTCAAGTTTGATATCATTCTTTTGTCAATCCTAATATTTAAAAACAAAAACAAAACCTAACCAAGTAATGAAAAAGTAATAGGCAATAAAACAAGTAACCTTTTAAAATATACAGTGAGTTGATAGGAATGAATAATTTTTAAAGAAATGTTACAAGCTGCAGTAGGAGTTAACCAGCATTATCTCCACCCTCCTCCCCCAGGGCCTGCTCATAGGCACATCTGTTTCTGCGCCGAGGTTGGTCCTGCTGGTCAGCGGGTGCCTCTCCCTCTGAGGAGTCACTCTCCTTCCCCTCATCCTCCCTCTCTGAGTCTGTCTCATCAGAGTTCTCATCTTCCAGGTAGCGGTAGCCTCGCATCTTGTGGCGTGGCTTGGGAATCTTGGGAAGACGGTGTGGGATAAGATGGACTACTTTACGTTCCATCCACAGGTAGGATAATACCGCAGCTATCAGTGTAGCAAGCAAGATGGACAATTTAGCCTGGAAGGTAGAGATTTCATAGGTTACTAAAGAAAACAATAACAAAAAACAGGAGACGTCAGTTCTTCCCTCACTCTCTTCTGGGAACTTAGCCTAGCAATAAGAGGAAAATTCAGCAATCTAGGTTGATGCTACTCAAAATGACTGCTGAGACCTTCTCCTATCTCAGAAGTGAGCAAAGTGTGGCTCTCCAGATGTAGTTTAACTGTTGTTCCCATCAGACTTAGCCAACACTGACAATGGTGAAAAATGATGGGGAGGTGCAGTCCCAAATCTTGAAAGCCATGCGTCACTCCCTCATTCCTTCCTTTCTTTTTTTTCCAACCTTACTTTACACACTACTATTGCCATAGATTTTGTCACCCTTCCTGGGCCAGAAGAATTCTCTTTGTCTCAAAGTTATTCTCATATTTTGCAGAACGAGTTTCTTTTATCAGAAATACTTCGGACCAGACGTGTTTTGGATTTCAGATTTGTTTTGATTTTGGAATATTTGTAGATACATAATGATGTACCTTGGAGATAAGATTAAATTTTAAACATAAAATTCACTGATGTTCCATATACATCTTATACAAAGAGCTTGAAGGTAATTTTATACAATATTTTAAATTTTAAATAATTTTTGTGCATAAAACAAAGTTTGTATACATTGAACCACCAGAAAGCAAAGATGTCACTATCTCAGCAACCAATGAAAAAGTTTTGAGTTTTGCATTTCTGGATAAAGAAGACTCAATCTTCTATGAAGCCAGAAAATGCACCTTGCCCTAAAGCATGTGAGAATTCCACTCTGTTGCAGAGTCCCATCTTTCCACCCCAGCCCTGGTCCTCACCTTCATAGGCAGTCCAGACCACAGATAAACAACAAAGATGGCCATGGCTTGCCACCAGTGGTAGATGGTGAAGATAAAGTCCTGACGCTGTTTGTCCTCATAGAGCATCCCTAGGAGCACTGTAGGAAAGGAGTGAGAGTGACAATCAGATTCAGGGACAGGATTCTCTCTCTTGTTTGTGTTACTGACCTGAGCATAGCAAAGTGAATTTTTGGAACCACAACTCTCACAATTCCCTAGCCAGCATGGACAGCAGAATGCTGGGAGCAAAAGTGACTTTACCAAGCTCTGATAGTACCCAGTGCAGACTGATTGTAAAGATTATCAGCTGGTCTGATGGAAGAACACAGCTCATACAATAGTTCCAAAAGGTGCAAAAAATGATTTTGATACCAAAAAGCTATCATTTTTTGCACCTTTTGAAACTATTGTATGAGCTGTGTTCTTCCATCAGACCCAGCTGATAATCTTTCTAGGTTTATTAGTGACCAATAAAAGACTTAAAGGAGACAACTGTCCTAAAAAGCCATTGCAGTCCTTCAGCACTGAGTGTGCTTGGTATGTATTCTCACAACTTCTTAGAGAACTGCTGTTAATGTGGAACGATTCAGCTTGGTTTGATGTATTTCCTAGTCTGAAGCAGGGCAAACTTCTAGATTATAGAATCTGTGTGACATGCATGCATACATTCTATTACGCTATAACCTCAAGATCCACAAATGAGATTCAAATGACAAAAATAATCATTTAGAGACCAAACCTTCATTATTAAGAGCACCTCTGAGTACATGGATAACCTAGGACCTTGTTTTCAGAAATGTTCCAGAAATGAGTTCAATAGTTCTTTCACCTGCAAACATATTCCTAATTTCAATATACAGTATACATTTATTTTTATCCAAGCAGTCTTTGTTAAACTTAAAGCTACTGCTATTGATAATTTCCTCTGTGTGTTCAAGCATATGTGTGTGTATTTACAACAGATCATCCAGAAAACCTTTGAGATCTATTGTAAACCACCCAAAGATCTACCATTAGATTCTGACCTACCTTCTGTTAATCTCTACCTACTGTTCATCTCTGTCCTTGTTTATGGGAAAGACTGCAGCTACATCAGACACTCAGTTTAGAGGTGAATGGGAGAACAGGTCTGACTGAAACAAGGGAAGGGACATGGCTCAAGCCCTCTGACACAACTTTCGGACACATTCTTTGGCTCACCACTGAGGCCGGTCTTGTTGAGGGAACTGCCAAGGCCCCAGAGTGCAGCCACAAGGTAGAGCATGGAGGCTTCGGCTAAACTGCGGGCCTCAGGCTCCCAGAAGAAAAGGGCAATCGAGAGGACAGCATGGACAAAAGCACCAGCAAGCAGAGGAACTTGACGTGGCAGCCACAGCATGGAAAGTGTGAAGATGGAGCAGACAGCTGATGAGAGTCCGTATGATGTCAGAATATATGCCACATGTTCCAGGCCAATGGAGCAGACACCATAGTTCTGGGATGTGCAGAGAAAGGAAGTGTTGATTAGCATGACCCAATCACACACCCAGCCCATCTTGTTTTCCAGGCTTAGAAGAGGACATGTACTGTACCAGTGTAAAGCCTGTGCAGAGGAATAGCACTTCAAAACCACTGTACACAAAGAAGGGGAAAAGATGGCGTAGGCGATAGTCTCGCATGTGCTTGAAAGGCAGCTGGAAGATGTTACCCCAGCCGATGCTGCGTAAATCGATCTCCTCGGTGGGACGATAAGCTGAGCCACACATAATCAACACCTGGGGAGACAGAAAACCACATTATGATTTCAGGAACAGAGGCAAAACTAGAGCCTATAATGTTAGTTTCCTAGCTTCTTCCCTCACCCCTGAGAGGTGCCAGCTTATGATACAGGACATGGAAAAGCGCAACAGCTAAATCCACTTAAGTGAGAAATGAGGAACATAGGTTCTTGTATTATAGCACCCATTAGCCCTAGCCAATATAACTAATGGTTAGTGGTGGTGCAATTTGTAGTCCAACATGACCTGCCCCCACATGACATCAAATTCCTCCATAATGCCTGACCTAAGGTGGTCAGAATACAGCAGAGTATAACTGACAATTTCAGAAACGTGTTCACAGCCCTCAGCGAAGATGACAGCAGATGGATGTCTTCCAGGAATGAAAGAATGCAGCTACCGTCAGGAACTCTCCAGCACCACTGTAGGCTTCTGCTGATTAACGACCAGACAAGCCAGGCTCCCGAAAGTGCTTATCTTTATTTATAGAGTGCAAACCAAACAACCAATGCTACTATACAGAACTACACAACCAACTCCTATCTCTCAACTCACACCACTCATCAGAAGTCCTGAGTTTATATACACACAATGCCATGCGGTCCCACAAACTCACCCCCTTCCTGTGTTACATTGAAACTTGTCCCCTTGTTTAAACAGACACATGTACATTTCCAGACTTGCTGCACGCAGGCAGTAGAATGGCCTTGTACCTATGAGCAACAGCTATAGCTCATTAGCTTACGTCCTCCAAAGGCTGATTGCTCATGGTCACACACATCTAAACATTTCAGTGCTAGTTTGGCTTTTAACCCTTGACAAAGGTGTGTGTGTGTGTGTGTGTGTGTGTGTGAGAGAGAGAGAGAGAGAGAGAGAGAGAGAGAGAGAACAAATGAACTCAATATGGGGCTGCCATTTTCAATGGCATCTGCATCTCAGACTCAACTCTGCCTCTTGTAAATTAGCAGTTATGTCAACTAGTGGCCAGTGATTAAGGGTATGACATCTTCCACAGACAACCCGGAATTGATTCACTGCTTTTAGGTTTGTTTTTTTTAGTATTTTGATGTGTTTCAAAAATGTTTTCATCTTTGTATTGTTTTAATAGGTTTTTATTTATTCATCACCTTCAGGCGAACCGTCTAATTAAAAAGATTGTATGTACAGCGCTGTGTAAATTTACAGCGCTTTATAAATAAAGGTTAATAATAATAATAACCTTGGGAGCTTTTTATTTATTCATCACCTTGTGGACTGGGAGGCGATACAGAAATTTGTTGCTGTTATTGTTGTTGGCCTTCAAGTTGTTTCCAATTTATGGCAACCCTAAGGCAAACCTATCATGGGGTTTTCTTGGCAAGATTTGTTCAGAGGAGGTTTGTCATTGCCTTCAACTGTGATTGTGTGGCTTGCCCAAGGTCACCCAGTGGGTTTTATGGCCAAACTACCATGAACTCTAGAGTCCTAGTCCAACACCCAAACCACTACACCACACTGGCTCTTAATACTATAAATAAATAAATTAAGGCCATTTTTCTATTATGCTTCCCTAGATATGGTATTCCCTTTCATGAGAGATCTGTCTCCCCCATGCTTTGGTCTTTTATGAGTCAACTGCAAAATATTGTATAACTTTATCTGTATCCCACCCTTTTCCTGAAGAGACATATCAGTTAAAAGTACAGTAGAGTCTCGGTTATCCAACATTCGGTTATCCGACATTCTGGATTATCCAACTGTTGGATAACTTGGGGGCGTGGCTAGACTTCCCTTCAAAGGGAGCTCTCGGACTCCCTTTGGAGGAGAGCTCCCTTTGGAGGGAGGGCTGCTGAAGCCCCCACCGGTGCAAGCCTTCCCTCCAAAGGGAGCTGAGGGAAGCTAGGCCAAAGAGGAAGGGACTCTGGCCTTGGCCCAGTCCCCTCCCTGGTGGCTTGCTTTCCCTGGGTTTGAAGGGAGCTCCGCAGAGCTTCCTTCAAGTGGAGGGAAGCCAGGCCACTGAGGAAGGGACTCTGGCCTTGTCCCAGTCCCTTCCCCGGCGGCTTGCTTTCCCTCGGCTGGAAGGGAACTCCGCGGAGCTCTCTTCAAGCGGAGGGAAGCCAGGACTCCCTTGGGACTGAAGGAGTCCAAGCCACGCTGAAGTGAGGCTTAGACTCCTTCAGCCCCAAGGGAGCCACTGTCCCCAATGGCGGCAGGTGTGCTCGTGCACGCGTGCCGTCATTGGATTATCCAACATTTTCGGTCATCCGACAATCAGTCGGCCCGTTTATGTCAGATAATCGGGATTCTACTGTATCAACTTGTACATACTTTCAATGCATAATTCAATGTTTATTCCTTGCATGTATTGCTTTTGTTGTAGTTCTTCCATTATTTGTAACTGGTGTTTTAAATATTTGTAATTTGCCTATCAGCTTCCGGGCCCAGTACAAGGTGTTGGTTATCACCTTTAAAGCCCTAAATGGCTTGGGTCCAAGCTATCTCAGGGACCGCCTCCTCCCGTACAATCCTCCCCGCGCTCTCCGGTCCTCTGGGAGGAACTTACTGCAGCCTTTAAAATCTAGGCTTGTGGCGACCTCCCAGAGGGCGTTTTCTGCTGTCGCCCCCAAACTCTGGAATGACCTGCCGGATGAGATCCGTCAGATAACATCATTAGACAGCTTTTAAAAAGTGGTCAAGATGGATCTCTTCCGGCAGGCCTTTCCAGACTAACCATCCCAGCCCAGGTTCCCTGATTCCCTTATTCCTCCCGTGGCCCCATCTCAGTGATGGTCGAGGATCAACAGAGGGGAATCAGGGTTTTAATTGCTGTTTTTATGCTTGATATTGTGTTTTTAATATGTTATACTGTTTAATATTGTCTTAAGGGGGGGAGGGATAAAGTGTTTTTAATTGTTATATTTTATATTTTACTGTTGTCAACCGCCCGGATTGGTTTGCCATAGGGCGGTATATAAATAAATATTATTATCATTATCATCATCATCATCATCATCATCATCATTATTATTATTATTATTATTTGGATATGTGTAATTTGTGATTGATAGATTTGCTATTTTGGATGTTTGCAATCTGTGATTTGACTGCATGCTGCATACATTTTTGGTCACCCTGACCTCTTATGAGAAATGGTAGAGTATATACTGAAAATAATAATAGCAACAGTGAGAACAATTACAAACATGATGATGGCCATGTGAATCACAGAAGTTGCATAGTCTCACACAAGACAGATTAACATGTCTCTATGCCAAGTGCATAAATGATTTATGGTCACAGAGTGGGAAGTAGACTGCAGAAAGACTATCAGTATTGGGTTAAGTCCTTGCACTTATTCTATCTGTTCATACCAGGAGCATGGAGAGGAAGGCCACTCCCATGAGCACACTCTCCACTGCGATGAGTTCACTGCTGCGTGGAAGTTTCTGTAGAACTGTGGTGTTGAACCCTGTGAGAATCCCATGGCTCTTGGTTCCTGGGGAAGAAATACTGCCTCAGAGATTGTGGGCTAAGTATGGGTCCTGATGGAAGAACATCCTTCAGTGATAGTGAAAAGGGATCATGGGATAATGCAGCTATGTGAGAAACCCAGGAGACTGAAACCCCCAAGAGGAAAATGCTGGTACATAAAACTGTGGCTAAACTACAGCCATTTTCCACGATACTCACCACAGTGCTGCACATTGTAGAGTGTATGATTCATATCATAAAGGTACCACCTTAGGAAGAAATACATAGGAAACTGGGCCCAGACAAAACATAGCTGGGAAAGAGAAATGGGAGAAGATGTCAAACTAACTATGAGAGACAAATTTTCACAATGGGAGGGAGGGTGCCTCAAGTCCTCCCACCCACCCCTCTTGCTTCATTCTCCCCAGAACATTACAGTTGCATTGGCAGAACTCTCACATAAAAGAGACCATAGAAGACAGTCTGGAAGCCAATGATGTAGGAGTTGTAAGCTCCACGTGGGGCCCGTTTCTGCTCCTGGACATGCTCCATCTTATAGTTTGCATATTCATAGTACTTCTGAGCCATCCTGTTGAGGAGAATAGCACATGAAAGCCTGTCACAGGGCTTGCCAGACCTCAAGCCTGGGTTGTATCCAGCAACCCCTTCAGAGATAAGCAACTGCAGTGGCTCAATTTTTCTACCAGGCTACCAAAAATCAAAAAGGAAAAAAGAGAACTGGCCACAAATTTAGTTCTCCAACAACTTCTACAAATTTTAAGCTGTGCAGGAAACACAGCCACCTATTTAAAACCTGAACTGTGTCTTCTGCATGCTTCCTGAAGACACTTCCCCTTTTTGTGTGTTCAAAGAGCAGAATTTCTGGACAAGCAAAGGGCTGCCAGAACAACCAGGGTGGATGGCTGGGTGGGAAGCACATGCAGTTACAAGACACACTTTCACTATTTCTGCTTTAAACCAAGGGAGGTAAACCTGGGGCTCAGGTGCTGATTTTCCTCCCTGGGACCCACTACATGCTACACCACCCCTGAAAAATGGAAATGGACAGAAATCTATTTCTGGTTTCATAAAATCCCGTGGGTGGACAAAATAAGGAATTTGGGATGGGGGCAACTTACTTGTTTTAAAGTAAATTGTCACCCCTGGAAATTTCCAGGAGCAGCTCTTTTCCTCTGGCCCTAAAAAAATAGTGTTGGATGGGTTTGGAGATGGGAAATGGTTAAAAAAATGGGGGGAGGCACTATGGCACCACCTGGCTTTAAAAGTTGGTCAAAACTTTACACCTCGTGACACTATCTAAAAAGTTTCCATCAAGATGGGGACAGTATATCGAAAACATACAAAACCCATTTACCACTCTGACAGCCCCAATGACATGACAGACAGCCCCAATGTCAGTGCCAGTCAGAGCAGCATAGTGTGTGTGTGTGTGTGTGTGCACACATACATGCACACCTTCAAATCGCCTGTTAGCTTATGGTCACTCCATGAAAAATACTCAGAAGTAATTTACTATTGTCTTCTTCTGAATGGGGCCTACAGCACCTCACATTCCTTGGCAGTCTCTCATCCAAATACTAACCTTGCATGACCTTACTTAGCTTTCAAGGTATGATGAGATTTTGTGCCTTCAGGGTGTTTAAGTGCTAATGCACACTACTGATGAAAAAGGAGCTCAACCAGCTAAGTAAAGTCAGGTCCAGTTAGTACTTGGATGGGAGACCACCCATGAATACCAAATGCTGTAGGCTATATTTCACAGGAAGGAATTGGCAAAACCACCTCTGAGTATTCCTTGCCTTAACCCTTTGAAATTCATGGGGTCATCATAAGTTGATAGACGACTTGAAAGCATACAGGATGGCTGATATAGCTGGGCAAGTGGCTTTTCCTCTCACAGCCTGGCATGTGTGGCCAACTCACCGGGTGATGTAGTTGCTCATGGAGGTCCAGAGAGGGACAATGACAGCCCCAATTGCCACAGCAGATGGCACCAAAGTATAGTAGCGCTCCCAGTAATTGGTAGAGACAAAGAGAGCATAAATGCCCACAGCCAAGAACAGCATCCACTTGGTCCCAAAGAATCTGGAAAGATAGAAGAAGAATCCTGGATTCTAGTTGTGTCAAGGTTCAATGCTTGGGATTTTGGATCACTGAAGTATAGCTACTTCAGGGAACAGGCCTCCGGGTTACACTCCTTTCAAAAGGAAATATTTTCATAGAAATCTACACAGTGGTATTGGGAACCAAAGCTTGGGAAAGTTAGGCCTGGTACATACCTGGGGTTTTGTCCGGAGCGACGGCGGCCTTTTTTCCTGCGGAGGGAAGTCACAGCTGCCAAACCGTGCAGCTTCCCTCCGCAGGAAAAAACATCCGCAAAAAGCTATGCGTCTGTTATGCCATAATGGCAGCGCCAGGGTACATGGGGCACTGCCATCATGCCACCGCCAGTATGTGCTAGGGTTAGGGACCATGCGGTTGCTGAGTGGTCCCATAACCCTAGCATGGTGGGAGCATAGCGCTTTAGTGCCATCTGTACCACAACAGCGTTTTTCAAACTACTGATCCCAGAATCCCCTAGCCACCTTAGTCATAGTGGCTAAGGATTCTGGGAGCTGTAGCTCAAAAACCTAACATTTCCAAGCTCTGTACAAAATTCACCATGAAAAGAGGATTAACAGCAGGAAGGATAGAGCAGTACCTGATGAGGAGCGGAGTGTATAGAAGTGCAACAATTGGGGTGACGTTGATGCCCATCAGCATCTTGTTGTCAATGTTCTGTAACCCCAGGTTGCTGTATTTTACCTCCCGGTAGGTCTCATCATAGTGAAGGATGAGCTGCATCTGCAGCAGACCTATGGGAAAACATAATTAAAACACAAAAGATTTAGGGTCAAGCCTAAGAGTAGTTATTCTAAGCAAAGGCACTGCTCAGTTGACTTCTCCAAAAAGAGGCAACAGTTGTTCTCATTTCCAAAAGGCAGAGAATCTTCAGAGCTAGTACCAAGCTTTCAAGATATAGCAATACATGGAAACCAAGCTGCCTTGACCAGGATCCCTTTGCTTGCTTCTTCAAAGAGACTCTGCAGCAGGTTGAGATCTCACCAGCCTTCTGAGGCTAAATAAGGACAGATAAAGAAAAGCATAATCCACCTGCCTGGATAGCATTTCTGAAGACCAGGTAGAGACAAAGATGTAGGTGCCAGCCCTAAGTCAAAGAGCTGGACAATCAGATCCCTCACCAACTGGAAGTGTTACATTTAGTTTGGCATACAGATCCTTCTTCCACAAGAGCTGGGAGCTTATTTTGCCAGAAGGAAACCAGGTAAAGATTAATTTTTAAGAAACCGATAATATTGGACTTAAACTTTAATAATGCTTTTTTTAAAAAAATGACAGAACAAAAACAAAACAAAACAAAAAACAAACAGCTTCATGTATATACCGCTTCATACTGAACTAACTGTCTAAGTGGTTTACAACTGTAAGCTAATTGCCCTCAACAACCTGGGTACTCATTTTAGCGACCTTGGAAGAATGCAAGCCTGAGTTGAGCTTGAGCCCCCTTGGCTAGGATTGAACATACAACCTTATGGTTTTAAGTGAATGGCTGCAGTACAGGCATTTAACCACTGCACCATCAGGGCTCATTAAATACAGTATCAGGAATATCTGTCAACATAAAAAACCCTTGGTGCCTGGAGACCAAGTTATAATACATAATAAAAACTAGTTTAAACATTTAAAAAAAAGGCTTAAAACCTTCCTTTTTTGTCAAGCCTTCCCCCTGATAAATGAAGTTGTGTATGCTGATGCCATTGATTCCCTGTCTTACCTTGCTGTATGACTGTGTTTTAAATTTTGTATAATTGGGTTTTTATCTAGAGATGTTTTGTAACGTTTTTTATGGTTGTAATGGTTTTCTACGGCTGTAAACCACTTTGATCTGTGGAAAAGCGGTATACAAATAAAATGTATTATTATTATTATTATTATTATTATTATTAAATTATAGTGATAAAACACACTAGGATGTTTAAAAATTAGAAGAAACAAATTTTAACATGGGTCATTAAAATTGCAGCACTTAAAAAGGAAAGCCTTACCATAACTACTATTTTTATTCAAAGTCTGCTGATAAAAATACCAAGTGATTAAAGAATGGCAAAAGTGAACCATAGACATTTACAACACATCATAACAAGCAACCTAGATTAAATCTGGACACTGTACTGAACATCTGAAAAAGAAAGCCCAGGCCTTTCAGGACTACCAAATTATTTGGCTGTGTACCAGATTAAACTCCACATCTTACTCCCTTCCTGCAAAGTAATGTTTACCCCTATGCTTTTAGCTGAATCAAACGTGCCTCTCCCAATAAATGGTTACCACACTTCTTTTCAGATTATGGCACCAGAATGCATTGCTTGAAAAGGCTGCATGCATCAATGCTCCAACACAAATCTACATTTATAAATAGCACATGTAACAAATCTCTAACAGTTGCCAAGTTTTCATGCTTTTCCATGGACTTTGGAATCTACACTAAGGGCTCATCCAGACTGGCCAAAAGCCTCCGGATTTGGCAGATATATTTGTACTTATTGGGATTTTGCGACAGACTTCCTGTTCCGGTGTTTTCCTTATGAAATTGACTACTTGTGACTTTCAAAATCCAGGTCAAGGTGAGTGTTTCTGATACAGGCAGGGTTAAATTCCCATGCCTGTATCCATAGTCTTGGCTCATCCTGTACTTCTGGACAGATCCACTGTTGACATGTTGAAGAGGGATGTGATCTTTGCTACATACGTTTTCCTTTTATCATACTTCCCTTTCACATTCCAAGTTACCAGACTGAATATTACTTCTTCTTTTTGCTTTTCTTTTGCAGCTACAGTGTTAAAGTGGTATTGCATTTTAGCATTATGACTACAACAACAATAATAAAAATTAAATATGTGAGACAATGGGGGAGGAAGTGAACCCCACCCACACCACAGTTAATCACACCTCAAACAGAAAAAAATACCAGTATATTTGGGGCATGACTGGATAAGGGAGCATAAAAAAAAAAACACAACAATGCATGAAATCCAGAAACAGAATAGCCCAACATTTACCACTCATTGCCCAGAACCCTAAGGAGGGCCGTTATCATACAAGGGAAATGTACCCTCATCCCAAAGGAAAGGGAAAGTAGATCCAATTTGAAAGCAAGCCAATTCACGTGATGAATTATCACACATGAAGAGCCAAATTGTGGTCATTCCAAAGGCAAAGCAGAGTGACAGCAAAATAAGTTATCACACCAGTACATACCAAGCGGATTAAGCAATTTGAATTGGCACCCTTGTACATGCTCAGAGGGGCTCTGAACACATCATGAACCTTTGCACTTCCAGGATGAAGAAGGGGGCCACTTCCTGTTTCATGTGAATGCTAGCTTCACGTGAATGATTGCTTCGCATTTCTTCTTCTCCATGCATATATATACGGGCACATGGAAGCACACACACAGCACACATACATATGCATGCACACATAATCCCCCCCATGGGTGAGCCATGGACATGGGTGGGCATATATATATATGAAAATATAAACATCTATATATGTGTGTGTGTGTGTGTGTGCGCGCACACGCTCTGTTTTTGTATCCAAACAAGCAGCCTTTCCATGGGCTTTATGTTCCATTTTTTTTCATCCAAACAAGCTGCCTTTCCATGGGCATTATGTTCCCTTTTTTTTTTTTTTGCATCCAAACAAGCTGCCTTTCTATGGGTCTCTGTGCTCTTTCCCCAGCAGCATCGGGGGCACAAACCATGCACTGCTTTGTCCACATTAAAACTTGAATATGTTCATTCCACAGTAGCCTTTTCCCCAGCGGCATCGGAAACTACTACACTACACTGGCTACACTACCCTCCTCGCCAGCACTGGAAGTGTAAGGACTACCGGAAGTAAAATGGTGCAAAATTGCAGCGCTGCACCATGGGATATGTTGTACCTTCGAGGTTGGGGGGGATAGCAGGGCCAATGCAAACTTGTATTCCACACCAGCACCACATCGAATTGACTGCGACTTAACCTTGGAATAAGATTTGTGAATTTACTAGTTCACTGAATTTGCCTATTTTTGGACTGACTCAGGATCAGGCCCGGAATGACTGCACAAAGACAGCAACTGCGTGAGATAATCTCTTGCAAATTAACGTGAATATGCATGATTTGTCTTGGGATGGCATTGGATTGGCATTGGTTTGCCTGGAAGTTTTCGGGGTGTGATAATGGCTGAGGCGTACAAAGAACATTGCTTGGTGGGCTGAGTCCCTAATAAGCAAGCAAAGGTCCCATACAGACAGGCCAAAATAAAGCTGCTTCGGGTCACTTTGGAGGTATGCTGTTTCAATGATGCACGTGTCTTAAGAGTCTGGAAGCTGCACCAAAGCTGTGCTCCAGTTCTTAGGACTGGGACGTGGCTTTGGTGCAGCTTCCGGACTCTTAGGATGCATGCATCATTGAAACAACATACCTCCAAAGTGACCCGAAGCAGCTTTATTTTGGCCTGTCTGTATGGGGCCATCATTAACTATTTATCACACCTAATAAAGTACCTGGTGTTCCTTTCCATCAATAAAGCATCACTTTCCAAATGTTTGAAGAGGTTTTCTATAGACCATCACTATAGATTTAATTTTATCACAGACAGTCAAGATTTTTCTTGTGGCTTTTGAGCTTCCATGTTTATTAGCTTGAACTGAAAGAGGAAATAAGCTCCCACCAAAGCTGTCTTTGTGTTCCTTTCCCAAATTTATAAAGAAAGCAGTAAGACAAACATTGCATTAATAGTGGTTAAGGCAAAAGAAAAGGAACCCTTTGCTTCTTGTCCTAACTTTGGGAGGACAAAATCACTGTGTTTAGCACAACAGGAAGGCACCTCACCACAGAGGCTGGAGGAGCAATAGCTAACAATGAGAGGAACAGAAACACAAGAAACACAGAGGCAAAATTGGCTAAAGCATTCTGGTACTCAATGCAAATTCATAAAGTATTGTGCCCCACCAGTCAGATCCTGGCATACCAGAGGCACACGATCTCTCTTTTCCAAAAGTTTTACAAAGTTACTTTTAGGGACTACAGTTCCTCAGTTCTCCCACTGGTCACACAGGCTGGGGAATTTGAGGAATTTCCCCAAAAAAGTAACATTTCAAAGCTCTGCTTCTTTCTTTCCTCATTCTCTTTCCCCTTGAATAACAGAGCCTCTTTCACTGCTCAGTTCTCATAGGTGTGCCTGCAGTGTGTCCCTTGCTGGAGTCTCTCCTATACCCTATTGCCTCCTGACATCTTAGCAGGCTCAACCTTCCATGTTGTAGAAGGATGTTGCTAATAGTTTTTTGTGGGTTTTTCGGGCTATGAGGCTGTGTTTTCAGGATTGGTAGCCAAACTTTGTTTACTTTGAAAAACACCACAATCAAGACCTAGCAAATGCAAATAAAAACCACCTAGCTGAAGAGGTTTCATTCCCCACAGACAATAGACACCCTGAGGCCTTGCTATTCAACCACAGAACAATACACAGATTAAATCATTTCCTCTGAACCAACAGTATATACAGTGGTACCTCGGGATACGAAATACCCAGGTTACGAAATTTCCGGGATACGAAAAAATCCCATAGGAAATAATTGTTCCGGGTTACGAATGTTTTTTCGGGTTACGAAAAAATTTTTGGTGCTTTTCGGCGCTATTTCACACGGAATCGCGGCTTTTCCCCATTAGCGCCTATGGGTTTTCGGCTTACGAAGGCTTTTCGGGTTACGAAAGCGGCCGCGGAACGAATTATTTTCGTAACCCGAGGTACCACTGTATACCCTACTCTCTTCCATGCCAGCATTCTCTGAAGATGCCAGTCACAGCTGTTGGTGAAACCTCAGGAATAAACTCTTGAAAAATCCACAAAAAGCTATGGATGCTGGCCGTGAAAGCCTTCGACTTCATTATGTTACTAATCACTCATTGTTGTCCACCTCCAGTGAACATCACTGCCTCCTACCTGATGCATCCATGCATCACTATGTTTCTAATTTTCCATTATTTTAAAGAAAGCAAGGCATAAGGGGCTACCTGATTGGGAATCAGACCACTGGGCATTTTTATCCCTGTGCTACCAGGAATGGCTGTGTCTCTCTGAGGTCTCAGACAAAGGCCTTTCACTCATTTGCTGTGTACAGTTCTTTAATATAAGGGCAAACAACAACAACAACAACAACAACAATTTATTTATTTCCCACCTCTCCTCATGGCTTGAAGCAGAGTACAACATGTTAAAATAAAAACACAAATAAAAGAAAAAGAAAGAAAACATATAAAACTAATAGTTAAAATATAATACAAATACTGTAAAACATTAAAATACACTCATATGAGTACATTTTAAAAATACACAAATTAAAATGTAATGATTTAAAATTGACTATAATAAAATTGACTATAAGCCTGCCAGAAGAGATCTGTCTTTAATTTTGTTTTAAATGATGTCAGTGCTTTCCACTATCATATCTCTTCTGGCAGGTCATTCTATAGTCTCAGGACAGCAGAGGAAAAGGTCCTCTCAGAAACTTTTGCCAGTCTAGTCCTATCAAACAAACAATCACTTTATTTAGATCCCACCTTTCCACAAAAATTGGAACACAAGGCAGCAAACCGGATAAAATGAAAACAAAACCACATATAAATGGACTAAAGCCATGGTTAAAATAGTATTAAACTGTCTATATAGCTTCAAAACCATTTACAACACTAATTTAAAAACACAGAATAAAATAGTACAGCCATAGTAAAACAGAAAGATTTTTACATATAAACTATCTGTTCCCAAATGCATACTAGAACAGAAAGATCTTCACCAAAAGAGAAGACAGCAAGGAGGGACCATAGGACTATCTCCATGCCAAATATATGCCCTCAAGATATGAATACAGTACATATTCCCTTTCTTCATTCTCAAATATTCCAGAGTGACATAAGAACATATGTACTAATAGGGCATTGGGAAGTAAAACTCTTTTACTAGTATTTTACTAGTTTTAAGTCCAGAACTAGTGTTCTGACAAAACACACAACTGCTGCTTTAGTCCAGCCTTCTTAGCAGATATTCCTGATACTGTATTTGTTCTGTCATTTTTTAGTCCAGCCACTGAACTTGTAAACACTACTTATTGGGCTACATTCCCAGAATCTTCCAGCCATCATGGCAAGCATGAAGGCAAATAAGCAGGTTCAATTCCTTTGCAACTAACATGGAAAGCAAGATCACAGGTTGCAAAATGTCTACTTTGATAGAGGGCAGGTTTTTAAATGCCTAGCCTGTTAAGAGGATAGTAGTCTATGTTCCAGTGCTACTTAGCACTATAGTCTAATGATATACAGTCAGCCCTCCGTTTTTGCTGGGGATCTGTTCCAAACCCCCTCCCCCCGCAAAAATGGAGACTTGTGTATATTCAAGCCCCATAGCTTGAATGGGGTGCGTGGCTGCAAGTGTGTGCAGGGCGCACACCAGGGGAACACATTACACTGACAATAACGGAGGTTGCTTCTCTCTGAATATCCAAGACTGTGGACCTAAAGTCCTTGAGAAAGGAGGGGTGACTGTACAGTCCACTTACCCCAATTGCGGGTTTGCCATCTGCAGATTTGAGCATCGGCAGATGGCCCTCCTTCATTCACCCCAATGACAGGGTGTTCATGTAGCCATATGCACAGCTCACCTCCATTAAAACCAAAGGGATTTGAAGTCCCACAGTTTTTTGGCATCCAAAGGGGGTCTGGAACAGAACTCCAATGGATACGAAGGGCCAACTCTATGTGGGCTTACTTACAAAATTGTTCTACTCTATGTAGACTAGGGGATAGCCAACATGTGAACCTGCAGATGTTGCTGAACTGCAACTTCCTTTATCCTTATCAGTTTAGTAAATGGGGAGGGATGATGGAGCTGCAGGCCCGTAACATCTGGAGGGCCAAAAGTTTCCCTCTTCTGTCCTAGATATATGCTTGGCCCTACAGATGGGTGAGAATTTCAAGCAGACTAAGGCATGGGCCAATAGCAAGACATGTTCAAAGTAACAACATGTAGAGCATACCTAGGAACACCCCATAGGTCAGCATCCCTCCAATGCTGGCTGCCAAGAGGTTCTTGATAATACCCAGACGCTTCCGGCGGAAGTACTTCCGCTCCTCCTCTTCTTCGTTGTACTCGCCATGAGCTCCCACAAAGTCCTCCAGCTGGAAATGGAAGCATTATCAAGAGGTTGAAAGGAGCACCCTGGCATATTCTCAAAGACACAGAACTAGCATGCCACACATTCTTCAGAAAACAAGAAAGAGAAGAAGGAAGAGGCCTACAAACAAAGTGGTGATGTGACAAATTTTGTAAAATGGAAACAAGCTTAGCACTATGCACCACGGTTTGTCAGTTCTCCTTTCCTTAGATTAATAACTGGAACTTCATATCCTATATTTAGCCCATTTAACATGATTGATTGCAGTGCAACAACCCAGACAACTGAGGATGCACACAGACACCCACACATATATAGGTTGAGAATGTTTTCCATGGAAAAATATCCATGTTCTCCACATTTCCACATTCACAGGAAAATCCCAGCACTCAAATTACAGATTTATAGTTTTACAAGGTCTTTTCCCTTCTCTGCCAGAGTGCTAGCGCCTCACAAAATTACAAATTCCAGAATTTTGTATGATGGGGCCATGGCAGTTAAGTGGTTTCAAACTGCATTATTTCTACAGTGTAGATGCACCAGAATAAAGGAGCATAATATACACTGGTGCCTCGGGTTACGAAATTAATTCGTTCCGCCGCGGCGTTCGTAACCCGATGCATTTCGCAAGCCGAAAAAGGCTTTTCCGAAGCGCGGCTAGCGGTCGCGTTTGAATTTCGCGCCGAAAAAAATTTCGTAACCTGAAAAAAACATCGTAACCCGGAACAGTTTTTTCCTATCTAACTTTTTCGTATCCCGGAAATTTCGTAACACGGTCAATTCGTATCCCGGGGTACCACTGTACATGTAAATACATTTAGGCTGTGCATATGACATTGTAATTTAAAGGTTTAATTTTAATTTTGCTAGTGGTTTATGTCACAGCTATTGCCATTACATTCACTGGTATATGGGAATTATGATTTATGAGTAACATTAGTACGAAAATAATAATACAAAAGTTTCTGTATGGAGTAGGGTATTGGAGGAAGTCAATAGGGGGGGGGGGAAACCACGGGTTTCCACAGAGGATGATCATGATGGCAGTCCCAGTAACACCATCAATTCTGGTTAAGCTTCCAACTTAGAACAAAATTAACTTTCTCTTTCACACACACATATGCACTCACACCACTTAAAGATAATGTGAAGAGTTTAGCAAGGTTGCAGTTTGGACTACAACTCCCAGAATCCTCCCAGGTCATGCTGATAGCATGAGAGAAATCTACAAATTTTAATTCAGAAAAAAACCATTCCCATGCTCTGAGTTGGGGTAGGTCTTCTCTTACTTGAACATCTGGCCCATTCAGGGCCGGGCCATTTACACCGCCAACTTCTTGCCCATCTGGGGCCAGCCCGTTATTCCCCAACGCCTCTTCATACACATTGCCACCTGTGTGAAACAAACCAACAGGAAAACACATTGTAAAATCACTGCGAGGGGGGTTTCAGGCAGTGATGGTGAAAGGCACTGCTTGCTATCAATTCTGTTACCCTCAGATGGACCAATTCTTGAAATGTTTTAGTCAGAAGGTCTTCTTTCTGCAAGGATGGTTGCTCTGAGTCCTTATGATTCCGTCCCCTCTGCTTTTTAAGCCTTCATGGACTTTCTGAGGCTCCACCAAGGAACTGATAATGAGCACAATAATCCAAGCCATTGTATTCCCCATCCCCATGTATGGATGTGAGAGCTGGACTGCGAAGAAAGTGGATAGGAAGAAAATCAACTCATTTGAGATGTGGTGCTGGAGAAGAATGCTAAGGATGCCATGGATAGCCAAAAAGACAAATAAATGGGTCCTAGAACAGATCAAGCCTTAAATACCCCTGGAAACCAAGATGATCAAATTGAAGCTGTTGTACTTTGGCCACATCAGGAGAAGGCACGACTCATTTGAAGAAACAATAATGCTAGGAAAGGTAGAGGGAAGCAGAAAAAGAGGAAGACTGCATGCCAGTTGGATAGGAGTTGATCACACAGGGACAATTGGAAGTGGAAAAATTGTCCTGAATTTGCAGGAGCTGAGCAGAGCGGTGGAGGATAGAGGATCTTGGAGAGGTCTCATCCACAGGGTCACCATGAGCTGGAGTCCACTGAGGGTAACTAATACACCAACAACAAAGCCAGCTCAGTGTAGTAGTTTGGGCTTGGGACTGTAGCTCTGGAGACCAGGCTTCGAATCCTGGCTTGGCCATGGAAACCCAGTGTGTGACCTTGGGCAAGTCACACTCTCTCAGCCTTTCAGGGAAGGCATTGGCAAACCCCCGCTGAAGAAACTTGCCCGAAAAACAACAACATGATTGGGTTGGCTTAGGGTCGCCTAAGGCACACAACAACCATTGAAGGAATGCAAGACTAAACCCAAGGCAATAAATAAAAGCAAGGCTGGTTGAGCTTGTCCCTTGTCAAGGGGGGGGGGGCAAGGCATGGACTGTGCTCGCTGCTCCCCACCAGAAGGCAAGCGGAGTCACTCCAGAGGAAGAGAAGGAGAGGGGGACTGCAACTGGGCTCCTCCAGCTGTCCTGGCTGTTGTGTGCCTTCAAGTCATGTCTGACTTTGGGTGACCCTTAGGCCACCCTTCTAGACTATTTGGGGGGTTTGCTGGCAAGATCAGTTCAGAGGAGGTTTGCCATTGCTTTCCCCTGAGGCTGAGAGAGTGTCACTTGCCTAAAGTCACCACTGGCTTTCCATGGCCCAACTGGCATTTGAACCCTGGTCCCCAGAGTCGCTCAAACCACTTACACTACACTAACTGGTTGTTGTTGTTCTCTGCCCTTGAGTTACCATTGCTTCCCTCTGAGGCTGAGAAAGTGTCACTTGCTTCCAAAAAACGCCTACATTGTTGTTGTTGTCTGCCCTCTCTCCTGGGGTTTCCTTGGCAAGATTTGTTTAGGGGGGGTCTGCCAATACCTCTCCCTGGGGCTGAGAGAGTGTGCCTGGCTCTGGGTCTCCCTGGAGGAGGGTCAGTACTACCTGCTTCCATGGCCCTCTCTCTCCGCGGGGCGTCGTCCTTCCTTCCTTCCTCCTTCCTGGCCCCTCGGAGAGCGGGGCTTGGAGCAACCGGGAGCTTTCACTTCGTGGCTTTTCCGGCCCCAGACAGACAGTGAGGCTGGCCCAGGAGAGGAGGAGGAGGGGAAGGCAGCCAGGGGCAGCCCTAAGAAGAGAGAGAGAGAGAGAGAGAGGCAGGCAGGAGGCAGGAGGGGGGCAGAGGAGGAGAGGCAGCTCAGGTCCAGCAGGGCTGCTGCCCCTGGGCCTCTCCCAGCCCTGAGACACACTTGTCCACACAGACACACAGACACGCATTCAGTGGCCTTTCCCTGGCACCGCTATGCCCTGCCAAGTAAGCAGTGAGAGTGTCCAGTTTTATAGGGGCCACTTTTACAGCATGCTTCCAGCCTCACGTTTGGAAACAGGGCAGGAATTTCCAGCTGGGGTGACTCCTCAACAGCAACAACAACAGCCAGGGTAGTGTAGTGGTTTCAACACTGGATGCTGACCCTGGAGACCAGGGTTCAAACCCCAGCTGAGTCATGTAGGCCACTGGTTGACTTTAGACAAGTCACACTCTCTCAGCCTCAGAGGATGGCAATGGTAAACCTCCTCTGAACAAATCTGGCCAAGAAATGCCATAGGGTTGCCATAAGTCGGAAAGGACTTGAAGGCACATGACACCCCCCACACACACACACCCCACACACAGAGAGCTCACTTAGACCAAGGACCCATGGTATTTACATGCAGGTCAGGCAACTTACAAGCAAGCTGAGAGATGGGGTGTTTAATATATTCCCAGCAAATGCACCTGTGAGGATGGCAGGACCGAGCCAAGGGCCTTCTCTAAAGGTCTCAGAGCTTGGGCAGACAGGGTGCATCAGACAGCTTGGACATAATTCATCTAAGGCTTTATAGGTAATTATCAGGATGCTGGACTTTGCTCAGAAACAGACCAGTCGCCAGTGAAGCTGTTGTGTGTCCCCTGCAACCCACCCTCTTTAATATTCTGGCTGCAGACTTTTGGACCAGTTGGAGTGTCCAAACATTCTTCAAGGACTGCCCCATGGAGAGCATGTTACAGTAATCCAAACAGGATGTAAGTACTGTAGTTCCACTGAGATTTTAGATTCACATTTGGATCTAGGTCAAAAACTCTTTGGGATGGCTGTTATGGTAGAGTTTAGTCTTTTTAGATTATGCGGTCTTGAAAAAATACTTTTTTGGAAAAATAATTCTAAATTCTAGGATTATTTCCCCAAAATTCTGCCTTTTGCAGGGCATGCAAATAGATCTGAATGGTGAATGGAGACCAGATTTAATAGCTGCTGATAGCACAAGCTCACCTCCTCTAAACCTCAGTTCCTAGAAAAGCTAAAAATCCAGTTCTTAGGATCAGAATGAGCCGACTCTCTTCCTCAGGCTGCACCCTCCATCACCAATAATTTCCCATGCCTTTTGGGAAGGGAAATCTGACATTCTCCTGAGCCCAATCGATGAGCATGATGACCACAGTGGGACCCAGTTCTGGGAGAGGGACAGGATGTATATGCAAGTAGATTCATGGAATGCCTTCTTTGTCTATTTGGATCTCAGCTTTTAAAGCAGCCACCTGCATGAATGTGACTATTTCTGGATGTTTCACATTTTCCAAGTTTCACTTCCTCTGTAGGGTCTCAGTTCCTCTGTTACTTCAGCTTTTCACTGTGATCTAACTTTCATTTTCATTTCCCTATCCTTTGCAGAAATTTACAGAAAGTGTGAGCTAAATATGTTCACCAACAGAGTGGCACTAAGAGCGATGATCTTAGGCTTTTTAAAGTAGCTGTAGCGAAATTTATTGATTTTTTTGCACTCCAGGGTTTTACAGTTTTGACGAGTAGGTTTGCCATTGGGATGCATCACACGAGGCAGATAAATCACAATTACAGCAGGATAATAGTGTCTTTGCCTGGGACTTATCACATGATGTACGGTAGTTCTTCTTCTGTTGTTCTTCCGGTAGAAGACAGTTTGGAAAGCATTTCTTAACACTCACAACAATATCTGATAATGGCACCCTTTTCCACTACTATTTTGCTACAATTTAATTCAAAATTAGGTTCTGCTGTATGCCAATTTTGGATGGTCAGATGGTCTGTTGAGATGCTTTGTGTGTGGCCTAGGTGCCCCTTGCTTCTATCCTTGTGCAGTATTGGGAAACTTCACTCTACCTCCGGTGATCATGTAAAAAGGTGGGGAAAAATTTGATTTCAGTTTGAGATGGCAAAGTTAACTGTGAAACTTCTAAACTTGTTTTGTCCAAAGAAAAAAGATGCAGTGGCAAATGACACCCACCCAACTGGGGCTTGTCAGAGAAGCCAAGTAGGTCAAACTTGGCTCACTGCCTCCCTTACCCCACCTCCTTTTCCAGCTGGAGTAGCCCAGTTCCAGAATCTCTCTCTCTCTCAGTCATGCACATATACACATACATACATGTTTGGAAATGTAAGTGGAAAACAGGCTTACAGTCTTTTTTAAAAAAAGATATTTCATTAACCCTGTCTTCTGCCTCTTCTTGTTACTTCTACCTTCAGACTTAATTAATCGTAGGCAGATGAAAGCCAGCTGCTATTTTAGGTCTGATCTATCCTGAATTGGGAATCTTCCCTTCACACACAAGGGGGGGGGGAGGGCAGCCGGCTGGGAGGCTTATTCTTCGTACATGTGAGTAAATAAATACCATTTAAATGTAAGACTATCTCATGACAGAAGTGGGGGCATACTCATCAAAGGGCCCCTCCCTCCTTACTGTGCATCTTGGCCTCAGAGGGAGCGATCAGGCAGACCAGCAACATCAGGACTGCCTGAAGGAAGAGGCCCCTCCCTCCTTAACTGTCATCTTGGCCTCAGAGGGAGCGATCAGGCCAGACCCAGCAACATCAGGGACTGCCTGAAAGGAAGAGGCCCCTCCCTCCTTAACTGTCATCTTGGCCTCAGAGGGAGCGATCAGGCAGACCCGCAACATCAGGGACTGCCTGAAGGAAGAGGCCCCTCCCCTCAACTGTCATCTTGGCCTCAGAGGGAGCGATCAGGCAGACCCAGCAACATCAGGGACTGCCTGAAGGAAGAGGCCCCTCCCTCCTCAACTGTCATCTGGCCTCAGAGGGAGCGATAGGCGACTCCCAGCACATCAGGGACTGCCTGAAGGAAGAGGCCCCTCCCCTCACACTGTCATCTTGGCCTCAGATGGGAGCGATGTCAGACCCAGCAACATCAGGGACGCCTGAGGAAGAGGCCCCCTCCCTCCTCAACTGTCATCTTGGCCTCAGAGGGAGCGATCAGGCAGACCCAGCAACATCAGGGACTGCCTGAAGGAAGAGGCCCTCCCTCCTTAACTGTCCTCTTGGCCTCAGAGGGAGCGATCAGGCAGACCCAGCAACATCAGGGAATGCCTGAAGGAAGAGGCCCTCCCTCCTTAACTGTCATCTTGGCCTCAGAGGGGAGCGATCAGGCAGACCCAGCAACATCAGGGACTGCGCTGCAAGGAAGAGGGCCCATCCCTCCTCAACTGTCATCGGCCTCAGAGGGAGCGATCAGGAAGACCAGCAACATCAGGGACTGCTGAAGGAAGAGGCCCCTCCCTCCTTAACTGTCATCTTGGCCTCAGAGGGAGCGATCAGGAAGACCCAGCAAACATCAGGGTCGCCTGAGGAAGAGGCCCCTCCCTCCTTAACTGTCATCTTGGCCTAGAGGGAGCGATCAGGCGACCAGCAACATCAGGGATGCCTGAAGGAAGAGGCCCCTCCCTCCTTAACTGTACTTGGCCTCAGAGGGAGCGATAAGGAGACCCCAGCAACATCAGGGTCTGCCTGAAGAGAGGGCCCTCTCCCTCCTTAACTGTCCTCTTGGCCTCGAGAGCGTCAGGCAGACCAGCACATCAGGGACTGCCTGAAGGAAGAGGCCCCTCCCTCCTTAACTGTCATCTTGGCCTCAGAGGGAGCGATAAGGAAGACCCAGCAACATCAGGGTCTGCCTGAAGGAAGAGGCCCCTCTCTCTAACTGTCTCTTGGCTCAGAGGGAGCGATCAGGCAGACCAGCAACATGGGACGCCTGAAGGAAAGAGGCCCCTCCCTCCTTAACTGTCATCTTGGCCTCAGAGGGAGCGATCAGGAAGACCAGCAACATCGGGACTGCCTGAAGAAGAGGCCCCTCCCTTTAACTGTCATCTTGGCCCAGAGGGAGCGATCCGGAAGACCCCAACATCAGGGACTGCCTGAAGGAAGAGGCCCCTCCCTCCTCAAATGTCATCTCAGCCTCCGAGGGAGCGTCAGGAAGACCCAGCACCATCAGGGATTGCCTGAAGGACAAGATTCTCCCTCCTTTAACTGTACCTTTTGTATGTTTACAATTTTACTGTACACCACTATGCATCATTGCGGAATAGCGGTCTCTAAATAAAACGTATTATTTTATATTATTATTATTATTTATTATTATTATTATTTGCAGATGACACCAATAGGAGGATAGCTATACTCGAGAGGACAGGATCAAAATTCAAAATGACCTGAATAGACTAGAAAGCTGGGCAAAGCTAACAAAATGAATTCAACAGGAGAATGTAAGGTACTGCACTTAGGGCGGAAAAAGAAATACACAGATATAGGAGGGGGACACCTGGCGGAACGAGAGACTACATATGAAAGGCATCTGGGAGTCCAAGTAGAACACAAATGACATGATCAACAGTGTGATGCGGCAGCTAACAGGCCATGCGATTTAGGCTGCATAATAAAAGTATAATGTCTAGATCAAGGGAAGTAATAGTGCCACTCTATTCTGCATGGTCAGACCCCACCTGGAATACTGTGTCTAGTTCTGGAGCACCAAAATTCAAAAGGACATTGGAGAAACGAGTGGTCCAGGGAGGGTGACTAAAATGTTGGCGGGTCTGGAAACCATGCTATGAGGAACGCCTTAGGGAGCTGGGGATGTTTAGTTGAGAAAAAGAGGTTAAGAGGTGATATGATAGCCCTGTTTAAATATTGAAGGGATGTCATATTGAGGAGGGAGCAAGATTTTTTCTGCTGCTCCAGAGACTAGGACCTGGAGCAATGGATGCAAACTGCAGGAAAAGAGTTCCACCTAACATTAGAAGGACGTTCCTGACAGTGAGGGCTTTCACAGTGGAACACATTTCCTCAGAGTTAGTGAGTCTTTCTTGGGGTCTTTTTTTAAACAGAGGCTGGATGGCATCTGTCAGGGTGCTTTGATTGAGAGTTCCTGCCTGCGGCGGGTTGGACTGGATGCCCCTTGCGGTCTCTTCCAACTCTATGATTCTATGAACTTATGATTCATTTATATTTCTGTGTGGGTGTATTTGTGTGTTATTTGTGCATGTGTGGAGACTGAGCTGTTATGCAGACAGTAAAATAATCCAGGTAGAATCTGGTTTGAATTTTGTTGTTCACATGCATTTTGAATACATCCAATTAAGTTCTGGGAGAGCTGCCAAAAACCTCCACTTAATGCAGGATAGTTTTTCTATAAGATTTGGATTCTCAGCAGAGGTGAATAGATGGGGATAAACCAGGTAAAACTCTGCATGCCTTGAATGTGTTTTGAATACATTCACATTATTGACCCCATTTTTATGTAAACGAACTCCCAGAGATGCCCTTAGATGCGGTTCCATAGTATCAATAGCAAGGTCGTATGGGTGAGTGGATTTTGCATAGTCATGCAAAAAAACAACAACAGTGAATGACCCTGAAACAGGAATTCCAGGGGTGTAGCTGCAAAAAGGGATGTGTGGGGTTTCCATGGCTTACATTAAAAAAGAGAGAAAGAGTCTAATTCAGGAGAGCAGTGTTGCCAACAAGCCTCCAAGATCAGTATTCCCTGGATGTTTTACCAAAATCCCCAGAATTCCCCAATATTACCCGGAATATTCCATCAATATCCCCAGAAACCCTTGTAATGTTAATATGGCAGATCTTTGCAATAAATGTAAAAATAATTGAATAAAAATAATTGTAACTTATTTCAACTCTCAAAATTAAAAAAAATTAAGACACCATTTTTGTCTACCAAGCTATTGAGGCAGCGCAAAAACCGGCCACCTCTGGTTGTTCCCGGCCAGAGTTAATCATTAAAATGCTCAAGTTTACTGGTATTTTTTGTAAATTGGTACTTAACAAGGCGCAGATCCCAGACAGGGGTACCCGCGGTTACGAACTTAATTCGTTCCGCCGCCGTTGTCCCGGACTTCGTAGGCGAAAAGCTAGGGCCGCTGGGGGGGCCGCGCGATTTGTGGAATAGGCCGGAAAAGCACCATTTTTCTCCACCCGCCAACTTCTGTTTTTCTCGCCGTTTTTTCACTGTCCTTTCTTTTCCGTTACCAGGTCACTTGTTGTATTTTTTATTTCTCTTTTCATGGTGCGCTTCCGTCTCCTCTGCTCCCCTCGTGGTCCCACTGTCCCACCAGGTGCCATCCCTCCTCATACACCCACTGCCCCAATACTTACTTCACCTCCACGACCACACCGGGCCTCCCTCCGCACCTTGTTTTTCTATTTGCCGTCAGGCCGATGGAAGTCCTTAAATTCTGGCTCCCGATGTCGCGCCGCATAGGCCTTCTCTACCCTTTGGGACATTCGTTCCCAGAATTTAACCTATCCTATCCCCATCCTCAGTCCAAAACAACGCCCCACAAACACAAACTGCCCTCTTTCTGTCACTTTTCTACAACACGCTTCACACGTCACTGATGCTCTTTGCTGTTGTTTTGTCTCAAAATGGCTTTCGCCATGTTGTCTTCTCAATTTTTTAACACTAGAGGTTGTTCTACTGCATCACCTACACCCATCATCTTGTGTCTTGTAACGCGTGTGTACGTTGTCACCGTTTTTGCGATGGAATGGTATGACGTAGAACGAACGTCAGAACCGCATCCACGCCTCGTTGACCACCACTTTTAGCTATCTACCTGCGTGTTACGCTCTATAGGCCAACGTGCACGACCGCTCGTGTTTGTCGCAGAAGAGCCTCCAGTGCACGAATAAACTACAATTCATGCCTTCGACGTGAGGTCTATTAGCCTACGCGCGTGATGCTGTTCACCTACTTCTTCCATGGTCCCACAACAGCGTTGCCTGCTTTTTGCCTCTCATTCGTTTCCTCGTTCTTCGTCATCAATGCCCACCTCTTCTTCTTTCTAAGCCACTGCATTCATGATGTGAGTTTGGTGTGGGCGTTGTTGCACCCGTGGAACTTAAGTTGAAGGCCTTTAGCTATTCTCCACACGCTCTCTTGTTTCTCCTAAACTTCTTCCTTGATCTTGTCCTTCAACTCTTTCTTACTCTCTCTCTCTATGCTTTCCTTTCATCTTTTTTTTTTATCTTTTTTTTTGCGTGTCACCCCCTCTTGTTTCACCAATTGTTTCTGCAGCCGCCTCCCCCCCCTTTAGCATTACTATTTTGTTGTGTCGTAGACTACTATATGAGTTTTCGTGAGTCAAGCTTTTTCTCTCATTTTCTTTGTGTGTTTTCCCACCTTCCGTGTGTCCTGTTTTTTTATTTTCGTGTTTTGGATGGTGTGATAGATACATGAGAACCTGTGGAACTGATTTCACACTTGGTTCTCCTGAGCATTCCGCGTTTTCTTCTGCCTCCGTGCGCGTTTCTCTGTTGTGCCGACCCACTACCACACAACCTGGTATCGAGGCATCTCTCACTGAAAAACTCAATGCTTTTTTCACCATCGGGCCCACACGTCACCGCCGACGTATTGCGTCTTCCGACTAGTTCGTGTGCTCGCGGCTGGGGGCAGTCAGCATGCCTGGTGGTGGACTGTACCAGCTGTCCTTCTTTTCAAGGCGATGTCCTCCATAATACACCTCTCTCCAGGACGCCTTCCCCAATGTCCTCCCCATTTTCGCGATGCCCTTTGCAGCACGTGCCCTTCCTCCCCTCGGTCCATCCCCCTCCCGGGCGTTTCTACCAGTTTTTTGGCTCGGGGTTTCTGCTCCGCCCCCTGGCGCCGCGTCTCTGCGCGGCTGGTCCCTCGCTTGTCTGGTCGGCACTTCGGCCGCCCCCCCCCTTTGCGCCTCCTTCGGTGCCGCTTCCGCCCGCGTGTCGCCTTCCCCTCTTCCCCTCGCTCCCGTCCCCCCCGCTTCCCCTCGGGGCTTTTCTCCCCTCGCGCGCTGCCCTGTTCCCTTCCTTTCCCTTGTTGCTTTCTTGCCTTGTGCCGTGCTCCGCGCTCCGGCGGCTTGCTTCCCCCTCTCTGTCGCTCGCGCCTCTCCTCCTCCTCCTCCTTCTCCTCTCCCCTCCCCCTCCTTCTTTCGTTCTCTCCTGCTCCTGCGGGTTTTCCGCCCCCTGCCCCCCCCTCCCCCCCCCCTCCCTCGAGTGTAGAGAGAGCGCATACTCATCGCTCCCCCTTCTTGTTCTAGAATGCAAATATCCTTCCGCGACGCTCACCCTCTCTAATACGCACGCCCCTTCAACATGGCACAGCAGCCGACAACTACTCCCCCCACACAAACGACACCACACTATGTACATACGCACAGCAACACCTACACATCATCTGCGGGTCTCTCTCGCGCAACCCCGCGGGATGATACCCCTCCACAGTATATAGTATACCATGACTTGCGGCGCCTCTCTTTCACCTCACCTCTCGATCAAACGAGAACACACGCCCCTTGTACTACCGAATGCGGAGCCACGTGCATCTTCACGTTTGCGAACCAGCCAAAACATCGAGTAACCCACCCCTCACGCCCCTCCGAACCCTTGCCCACACCAACTGCTCTCTTTGCCGCAACACTGTTTTGATTGCGTTCGGCACATTCGCTCTTGCCCGTATAAGCTCAGCTTATTTTTCAGCACGTTTTACCAACTAGTATTTTGTTCGTTCCGCTGTCTCCCCTCTCTGATGTTTTCATCTTCGTTTTTCTCTTATATGATCTCATTATACCCTCCCCCGTCTTCTCGTCCGACTCTACCTATTCAAATGCCAAACCTATAGCCCCCCACCCCTCCCACGCTCATGCCGTCGCAGTAATCCCACGCAACGGTTTACACCCTCGCCTTCAATACATTTGATACCCACCGTGTCTGTCTGTATGTTGTTCCGCCGTGCCCACACACCCATTGGCCCCCACTCGCGGTTTAGGATCTGCAAAACTGCTTTTGTTTTTTACCAAAAAATTCTGCTCCACTCTAAAAAGGACGTTGCCATACCCCGTGACGGACCTCAAACCTGGACACATGTAGGACAAATGCAGGACACATTTCAAAGTCCGGACACTTTTGTAAAAATGGCTGGACACGCAAAACATTGAGGCTTTTTTTTTTTTTAGATATGTAAATATAAATGCATGTTTCTTAGGCGTGATCAACACAATGCCCCCCCAGCGACCTCCCTCTTGACACTTATCTCACCTAGACAGATTGCCGCTGTAATTCCCTTTACTGGCCACCCCACTCTCCCCATTCCAACCCAGCCCATTTGAGATTGACCCATGCTTTATTTTTAACATTCCTCTTGGCTATTTCCGAGGGCTTATCCCCAACCCAAACCCTTGTACAGGGACTTTGGTTTCCTTCATTTTGACTTGTTTGTCTGTATTCCTCCCCCACTAAATAAAGCAAGGACATGAAAGGAGTTAATGTGTATCAAGTTGTTAAACAAAACAAAAGTTTGTGAGACTCTGTCGGCAAGAGGTGCCCCATTTAAGCAACTGCATTCAGCACATTCGGCTGCTGCCCACTGCTTTCCACTCTCCACCAAACCATCCATCCCTAAGGCAATCCCCCACACTCCGCCGCGCCCCGCGAACCCCCATAAGTCAGTTCTGTCTGCCCGGTTGCCCCCGGCTGGCTTCTCCGCCCACACCATCTCAGCGCAATAACGAGAGCAAACCAGCCCTTGCGCGCTGCCATCATCCACATCTCGCGACCGAATTCCTCCCCGAAAATAACTCACACCGTTTGCAGACCACGTTAATGTCTTGGCTGAATGCTAGGGAATTCTGGGAATGGGGCTGTTCAGCACCAGGCCAGAATGGCAGTTAACCCTGGAAAGCTATTGACAAGGTGACCATGCCGTACCCCAAATGTAGGGCACCCAAGCAAAAAAGGTAGGCGTGGCCAAAATAAATCTAAAAACACCCATGAATTGTAAATCCATGCTTCTTAGCCATGTCCAAATGGAGGACGTTTGAATGTGACGAAGAGGACATGCTGGAAAAGGAGGGAGGTGCCTGTCACCTGGTCTCTGGTCCAAATAAACTGGCAGAAATAAAACAATGTGGACTGAAATGCCCGAGTTCTCACCAAAGCGCATCCCACTGAGGGAATAATCCGTTCGAGAGGTACGGTCCGGGTTAGTGGGGGGAAGGCTGGGAATTGTAGTACGTGTGGCCCAGAGTATCGCTGACAGGGAGGTCCCAGAACCCTCAAAGCGTAGTTGAACTGCAGTGCCCAGAATGCCTCACCAGGGTGCATCACACTGAGGAAATGGTCCAGTTTGGGGGACTAGGGAGTGAAAGAATATTCCAAAGTTCGAAATTAGGAGAAAAGGCCGTTCGACAATTCTTAAAGTGGGAGGAGAAATTCTGGAGTAATTCTGATCAATGAGTAAGAATTGTATTTTTAATAATTTAAAATGAAGGAAGAGAGGAAAGTTTGAGCTGGACAAATGCGCCTCCGGACTGGGTTTTTGATAAGAAAGCATATTCATCTGGCGGTTTACCGGGGCTATTTCCTTAGTGTGACCAACGCAGGAACAAAAGGAGGGAGCTTCTCCATTTACATCATGCTGCTGCCATTCAAAGTCGCACAAAAGAGAAGAAGGAGGTGGGGATGTCAAGGGGGATGTCAAATATAATAATAAGATTTATGCCGCCTTCTTGCAGGCCAAAAAGGCTATCAGAGCAGCTTCAAATACCTAGATTTCCTGCCCTCAGGCTTGCATTAAAGGGACGAGAGACAAAGAGGAGACAATGGCGGGAAGTTCAGCAGATTCATGCTCCGCATTCTCGTTTGTGAGGGTCACATTCGCCAGCCTCAGAGGCAGGACATGGACCTCTCTCTCTCTCTGCACCTCTCCCATGGTGGTGCTAGAGGGTCATGCAATGATGTGATGTGGGCTGAGAGATGAGGATGATGATGATGATGATGATGTAATCCCGTACCCAAATGTGAGGACTGATGTATTTGGATTTGGAGTTTTTCAGAAATAATCAGTTCGCAAGACTTTAGGCGGGAAATCCTGGGATTGTGCGGAGGTGTGCCCACCAGTGCTCTTGACAAAGAGGCTAATGTCCCACAAAACGACAATACCCGATTTGTGGTTGGTGTTGTTGTTTTTATTTTCTTTCCCAGGGTTCGAGGCCACTGTCCCGACACACTCTCGCAGCCTGTGGGTGTAGGCATATACACGCAGCATTCACGTCACAGTCCAGCCGTTTGTCTGTGTGTGTGGGTATATTATATATAGATGTGTGTGTGTGTGTGTGGGTGTGTATATGTATGGTTGTATATATATTCACGGAAACACACAAAAGAGGTGTGTGGGAGCATATACAGCAGCATTAACTTTCAGCGTCCACAGTTTGGTGCTGTGTGTATATATATATCTATATATATGTGTGTGTGTGTGTATATGTATGGATGTATATATATATATTACAAACACACACAAGTGTGGTGTAAGCATCTACATGCAGCATTACCACTTTCAGCAGTCCACAGGTTCTCTGTGTGTATATTATAATATATATTGTGTGTGGTGTGTGGGGTGATAGCTGTAGAAGTATAGATAAAATACAAAACACACAAGATGGGTGGTGAAGCAATACATGCAGCATTACCTCAGCAGCTCCCACAGTTGGTGTGTGTGGTAGATAAGTCAACTATTATATGCGTGTGGTTGGATATGTAGCTGATGCAGTGGATTATCTGTTCATATATATTATCTATATAGAGGATAATATACCACACCACACACACACCAAACCCACAAGAGATGTGTGTGTAGCCATACTGCACGCATTAACTTTCAGCAGCTCCACAGTTTGTGTGAGGTGTATCTTATACAATACTATAATTATATATGCGTGTGTGTATATGTATATGTATGTTGTATGTATGTATCAAACACAAGATTGTGTGTGTAGCATATCATGCCGCATTACCACTTCTAGCACGCTCCCCGTTTGTGTGTGTTGTGTGGTGTGTGTATTATTATATATAACGAGCCGTGTGATATCTATCGTATATGTATGCAGTTTGTGTCTTATATATATATATATAATACACACACAAAACACACAAAGTGTGTGTGAGCTATAATGCAGCATTAAACTTGTCAGCAGTCCCAGTGTGTGAGGTATATATTATATATATATATATATGCGTGGTTGTTGTATATGATGTATGTAGTGTTGTATATATACAAACACACAAGAAGTGTGTGTAAGCATATACATGCAGCATTAACTTTCAGCAGCCCACAGTTTGTGTGAGTGTGTATATTTTATATATATATAGCGGTGTGTATATGTATATGTATGTATGTATGTATGTATTTACAAAACACAAAGAAGTGTGTGTAAGCATAACATGCAGCTTACATGTTCAGCGCTCCACAGTTGTGTGTGTGTGTGTGTATGCGTGTGTATAGTATTGTATGTGGTATATGATATTATATTATATATATACACCACCCAAACACACACACACACGAGTGGTGTGCAGCATTACATGGCAGCTACAATTTCGGCTGTACAGTTTGGTGTGTGTTACCCACACACCCAACAGACAGCTGTGTATGTACACATAAATACGGCTTCACACTTTTGGCAGGTAACACTATAAGTTGTGTGTGTGTGGATACTGCACTCTCCTTGCCTATATTTTATTATTATATTAGACTTGGCATCACCCTGGGAGAGGTGGCAGAGTTGGATCCCAGATTCCTCATAGCAGAAGGGGTTGGACTGGATGGTCTTCAGGATCCCTTCTAGCATTTCTGTTGAGGTGGGCTTTTTTTCCCTTTGGTGGTGTGCCTTCAGGGTATTTTAACCATAGGATGTTGTTTAAAACTCTGCCAAACTTCCGTTTGGATGGTATTGAGTTTGAAATGCAAAGTATTGCATAATTATTCGCCTGTCTTTTATTGTCATTCAGAGAGAAATCTGTGAAAAATTTTCGCTAGTTGTCTGAAAAGGAGGAGAAGAAATCACCATTGAAAGGAGATTTGTGGGGAAGAATATTTTTTTAAAAAATTCTCCTCAAAGTTTCTCTGACGAGAAAAAAAAAACATGGGTTTCTCCAATACTATTTGAGACTGCTCATGCTGGGGAATCTGGGAATGTATGTAGTCTATTGTGGCCTCAGAGGCATCACTGACAGAGAGTCTCAATGTTCCCACAAACACTGCATTCCAGGATTCCTAGCACTGAGTTAAAGCAGTCTCAAAGTGGGTTATTATTCTGCAGTGTGTGGAGATATAAGCTAGGGACTGGATTCATTGGAGGATCTCTGTGTCCAAACACACTGTTGGGCTGCCAGGGCTCAGTGCTATGGAATCCTGGGAATTGTTGTTTATTGTGCACCAGAGCTCTCCGACAGAGAAGCCAAATGCCTCACAGCACCAGAATTCCGAAGCATTGAGCTTTGGCAGTTAAAGGGGTTCAAAGTGCAGGGGGGGGGGAGAGAGACAAGCCAAGGAGTGTGATGGCTCTGAGAGGAGGAAGGAGGAGGGAGGGGGGGGCCAAGTGAAGTGGCCAGACCATCCCGAGGAGCCCCTGCTTTTCTCTCATCGCAGCCTTTCTCACTGCTGGCAAGAGGTCTTGCCCCCAGCCAGCAACGCTCATCAGTCTCCTTTTGTCAAAAGAGCTCTGGTGCACAAAAAACTACCATTCCCAGAATCCCATAGCACTGAGCCATGGATGTTTAAGGGGGGGGTCAAACTATTTCTGCAGCTTTGCCACCCACAAGCCTTCTATTATTTACCAGCAACTTGCCAGGCAAAAGCTCTTCCTTCACCAAGCCATTGAAAACCAACCCAAGGGAGGGGCTGACTGCTTCTTTCCCATTGGTCGCTTCGGGAGAAGATAAATTTGCATATTACAAGAAGGTGTTTAGGGTCTCAAAATGATCCTGTGATAAAGAATCAAGAATACTGAGTGGTAGACATTTAAAAGATGAGGCATTTAGACCCCCAGTGAAACCTGAACGATTTATGGCCTTTTTTCTTTTCTCACTGTAACCTGAAAGTAATGCCTCTTGCAGGGTATATATACCAAGTGGGCTGGCAATAGCTCTGAGTGGCAGATGTCTTTAAGACCTGCTCTCTAGGCTAAGCCAGGCAAGGAGGCGGGGAGGGTGGCAACAGCCATGGGGGGGCTGGAGCTGCTCCAGGGCCTTGCTGGGGGGTGAGGTCCCAGGGGAGGGGCCACAAACTGGGGGGGACTGTGTGGGCCCCGCCCCAAACTGGGAAATCCCGCCCCCAGGCGGGTATGGCAAGCCTAATTCTGCTGCACTCATGCACATGGAGAAATGATGTAACTAGATGGCCCTGGGTCACATTTTTTCCTTCAAGATGGGAGCAAGAGAAATAGCTATGTTTTGTGCTGAAATCCATTTCCGCTTGGTTTGAAATGACCTGGGAAACTCTTCCCAGAAAGGTTAGACTGGACCCTCCCTACTTTCGTTCTGAGACCGAAACCCTTTCTGTTTTGAACAATAGGCCTTTGAGGACTGGTGTACAAGGCCCATCCCAACTAAACATTGGATTTTCTATCCATTATTTTTGTTGTGCTTGCTTAAAAATGGTTTATGTTTTTGAACTGATTTTATTTTGATAGTTTAATTTTCTTTTATTTATTGTGGAATTTTAACTATGTGTTTTTTATTTGTTGTAAGAGTCTAAAACCCAAACTGGGATAAATGTGGATATTACTTCTACTACTAACTACTACTACCACCATCATTAGAGCCATTTGCCCGGGACTCTTTGGTTTTAACTTTTTGACACATTCAACACGTTTTTTTTTGAAACCAAGAAAATATAGCAGATCATCGGTTAGGACTAAAATTCCCCATAAAACCTATTCACATGTTTACTTCTAGATGGGGCCCCCAATCTACTCTACACCATATCTGGAACTTGTATTGGAGACAATTACTTTGTGTAATTTGCTGCACACAGCACACCTGAAACTTTCCAAGATATTTAACCTCAGGATGGGTTGTTTACTCTGCACTGGAAATATACAGTAATCAGAAATGTACCTATTTGGCTTATGTATTACTTAAAGAAACTTTAAATGATGTGCAGGAATGCTGAAGATGCCAGGTCACTTTTGTAGGGTATCTTACTTTCTTCCTCTTCTTTCTTTCCTCTTCCTCTTCTGCAGTGCTCTTTGTGCAATTTCCTCTGTGTGACATGAAGTGACAGGACTTAGGATATTTTGTTGTTCATCATCACAACACAGTCACCCTCTAGATTTATGGACTGGGATTATGTAATACTTGGTAGGATTGCCATCCCTGAGGACCTCCAAACCAGGGAAATTGTAGGAAAAGGTTTAAAATATAGGAACTTTTTTTTTAAATTTCCTGGCCGGAAATTAAAAAAAAAAGGTCCTACATTTTAAAACCTCCTTCCGGCTTGGGAGGAAGCCTCAGCCTCTCTCTGGCCGGGAAGGGGCGCGGGGGCCGCCTGTCATTGCGGCCATCGCCGCGGTTGCAGCGGCCGCCTCTCCTCCCAGGCCCCGGCGAGGCCTTGGAGGACTCGCGAGACGGAGCCGCCCCAGGGTCTCGCTGGGGGGGGAATCCGGGGGTGGGGCCAAACCGGGGCAGGACTGTGCGACCCACTCCAACGGGAAAGTCCCGCCCCCCGGGATATGGCAGCCCACTTCCAGAATGCCCTCTCTCTGCTTCTCCAGCAGCTGATTCCTTAATTAGAGGAGGAAAAGCAGCCAGGGACCTAAAGTGGGGAGTGTGTGTGTATTCCTTTAAGACATGAGAGCTCTCCCTCTTTGGCACACCAAGGCATCTGGGAAATGAAGTCACTGAGGCTTGCTTTCCACCAGCTGATTTGACGCAAAGGGAGTCAATCCAGCAACAAAAAGCACGCGTAAATCCAGGAATTTTGCGATTTGCTCATTTCTTGATTCCCCTCCCATTCTCCCTGGATTCCCTCCAGATTGGGTGCAGGTCATGTGATAAGCAACTGTGAGTTGTCTTTAAACTCGCATTGGGGCCACGTAACCCCAGTTTCCTCGTGTGATAACCCTCTAAGGGGGCTCATGTGGTGGGAGCTGATACTAGTTCTGCCCCTGCTTCTAGTAACAAGCGAAGGGTCACTAAGTAGTGAGGAGGGTGTTGGAGGGGCTGGAACGATCCACCTAGCAGAAAGAAAGGAATGGCGGATGTGGCTGGGCGGTGGTCCGAGTTCAAGGGACTGTTCTTCTCCTTCAGAGGGATACAGCCTCGGGCAGTGAGAAGGGGCGCCTGTCTTTTTTGTGGGGGAAGGCGGTGTGTGAAGGGAGCGGGAAGCCGGGAAGGGAGGGCCGGAGGTGGCGGCGGGGAAGAGGGTAAAGCCATCTGTCCAAAACCCTTCTGGGCTGCCATGGGCTGAGAGGGTGTGACTGGCGTGGACGGCCAGAGTATGTGACCCCTTCTCCTCTTATCCATCTGCAGGCTTTGGGCGGTCATGGGCCAGAGGTAGGGCAGGCGGGGGATGATGCGGGTTGCAGGGGATTCTGGCATCACCTTGCCACTTTCCCCCATAAACATTCTCAGCATCCCTCATTTCAGGTGTATGAAGCCTGTGAGAGTGGTGAGGGATGATGAGGGTTGCAATCAAGGGATTTGGTTAGAGGAAGCCACTATCCCATCATTGCCACCTTCCCCCATAAACATTTCCAGCACCCCTCCTTTGCGGTTTTACAACTGGCTCTGAGGGTGGTGGTGGTGCTGCTGTGGGATGATGGGATTTGCAGTGCAACCGGGTCTGGGTACAGTGATGAGCCCACTCCCAAGTTGGGGGACCTTTCTCATGGAGATGCCTCTAATCTCCTTCTCCAGCCTGAAAATGTTGGGTTGCATGCAGGGAGATGGGATCCCAATCCAACAGTGGGAAAAGAAGCCGCAGAGCGGTTCTGGGCACGAGGAAGCGATCTCCAGTGCACCTTTGCCTCTGACGCTTTGAGTTATATGTCCAAGGGATGATGGGATTTACAATCCAACCGCAGAGGATCTGGGTATTGCTATTTCTGCCTTCTCTCCCCCAGATGGCAGCTGAAGGGAGGGCTTATCTTCTTTCAGCGGGCGGGCGTTGGAGCGAGCCTGCTTCTCTCCCAAGATGGTGCTGAAGGGAGGGCTTCTTCTTTCAGGCGGCAGTTGGAGCTTGCCTGCCTCTCTCCCCCCAAGATGGCGGCTGAAGGAGGTTTCCTTCTTACAGGAGGCATTGGAGCTTGCCTGCCTCTCTCCCCCAAGATGTGGCTGAAGGAGGCTTCTTCTTTCAGGCGGGCGTTGGAGCTTGCCTGCCTCTCCCCCCCCAAGTGGCGGTGAAGGGAGGGCTTTCCTTCTTCAGGCAGGCAGTTGGAGCTTGCCTCCTTTCTCTCCCCAAGATGGTGGCTGAGGAGGGAGGGCTTATCTTCTTTCAGGCGGGCAGTTGGAGCTTGCCTGCCTCTCTCCCCCCAAGATGGGGCTGAGGGAGGGCTTATCTTCTTTCAGGCGGGCAGTTGGAGCTTGCCTGCCTCTCTCCCCCGATGGTGGCTGAAGGGAGGGTTTTCTTCTTACAGGCAGGCAGTTGGAGCTTGCCTGCCTCTCTCCCCCAAGATGGTGGTGAAGGGAGGGCTTTCTTCTTTCAGGGGCAGTTGGAGCTAGCTGCCTCCTCCCCCCAAGAGGGTGGCTGAGGGAGGGCTTTACTTCTTTCAGGCGGCAGTTGGAGCTAGCCTGCCTCCCTCCCCCAAGAGGGTGGCTGAAGGGGGCTTTACTTCTTTCAGGCGGGCGGGAGTTGGAGCTAGCCTGCCTCCCTCCCCCCAAGAGGGTGGCTGAGGGAGGGCTTTACTTCTTTCAGGCGGGCAGTTGGAGTAGCTGCCTCCCTCCCCCCAAGAGGTGGCTGAAGGGAGGGCTTACTTCTTTCAGGCGGCGTTGGAGCTAGTGCCTCCCTCCCCCAAGATGGTGGCGAAGGGAGGGCTTATCTTTTTCAGGCGGGCAGTTGGAGCTAGCCTGCCTCCCTCCCCCCAAGAGGGTGGCTGAAGGGAGGGCTTATCTTCTCTTCAGGCGGGCAGTTGGAGCTAGCCTGCCTCCCTCCCCAAGGGGTGCTGAAGGGAGGCTTATCTTCTTTCAGGGGGCGTTGGAGCTAGCCTGCCTCCCTCCCCCAAGATTGGTGGCTGAAGGGAGGGCTTATGCTTCACTGTGGAGGCATATTCCAGGAACTATGTGATGTCCTTTATTTTTACAATAATTTTTCCATAATATAATAATAAATATATAATAATAATAATAATAATGTGGATAATTAAAAGCTGTCATAATTTCTACAAACCAAGCTCCAAATTTCCCTTCGGGATTATAATATTGTGATGTACTGCTTGTTTTCCAGACAACCCTAAACCTAACTGACTTGAAAAGAAATGCAAGTGGGAAGTGTTATATGGTACTCATGTGAAGGCCAGGGAAGACTTTGTCCTAAAGTGTGGCACGAAATATATGAACAATTGAAATGAAACCTATTCCCTTCCTCTCTCTCATGATGTTCCTCGGTTCTGAGAAACAACGGGCAACATCTTTCTGTACCCAGAGAGGCAGGCAACTAAGAAAACTCTATGAAAGTAATGGTGTCACCATAAGTCAACAAGCAGTCTGAAGGCACATACATAAATATGGATGATCTTTGTGAGAGGATATGGAAGATTAATAATTAAGAGTGAGGTTCAGGAATAAATGAGTGGTTTCCTGTCTGATCTTGGAAGCTAAGTAGGGTCAGCCCTTGTTGGTACTTGAATGGGAGACTGCCAGGTGTTGTAGGCTATGTTTTAATTGTAATAAATAATTATTCTGCTTTGTTGTTTAATTTCTGTAAATAAAGAATTGTTCTTGTTTTTATACACTTTTGGCCTCTGGGAATACGGGAGGATATCACATGACTGAAATTGGAAGTATAATCCAGTTTCATCCTGAACGCAATCATGCGTATTCACATTTTTGCGCGAACGGTTATCACACACGATTGCTGGCAGTCCAAACGCACTCCGAATGCAATCACGTGTCAATCTACACTTAAGTAAATTCGGTGAACTAGCGAAGTCACAAACCCTACTCTTAGGCAACTTCGCACTCAGTGCGCTGTTGTTTGGTGTGATGTTCATGTCTGCTTTGGTCCTGGTCCCCCCCCCCCAAATCTGGAAAGGGGGGTTCCCATGAAGCCACGCTGCAATTCCGCTTCAATTTTGCTTCCACTTGTCCTTCAGCATTGCTAAGGGGGGAGGCTGCTGCCTGATAATTAAGAGGCATGGACCAGGAGCTATTGGATAACCATTATATTCACGTTTTAACATGACAAGAGTGAATATATACTCATTTTAACGTGAATAGAGCATGTTCTTTCAACCATTCCTCCCGTAATTATGCGTGAATTTTCAAATTGACTGCGCTATCTTCTGTTTTGAAATTGAGAGCCTCCCGTCCAGTTTGATAAACTCCACTGTCTATATGAAAGGATGGGTGTTTGTGGCAGCAGCACTGAATATAGATGGGTGGTGTCCATTGGGCATAGAAGTTGCACAAATCCTCATAGAAATATTGAGAGCATTGAGATGGTCCCCACAGTTGGGGTCACACAAAGGGAACTGAAAGAAGTCCTTGCGTTGGTGGATAAGGGTGGGGATCAGGGAAAACCCACACTCTTGCCAATTGCAGTAAGAACAACAGTTTGTAGTTACGCAGTAAACAAAACCCACATTTGGCCACAATTGTGGAATTTCCACACTTGGTAGGATAAGAGTTAGAAAACCCCACATTTGGTGACCATGCTGGTGGAATAAGGGTAAAATGCCCCAGAAGTTTTGGTGCTGAAATTGCAGGGATTGAAAATCTGTGCAGAATCTCTTATTGCAGCCTAGCAAGTAACATTATTGATGCCTCTTTTCTCTTGGCACATATTCAAAACCAATATGCTTACAGTTTTGCCACAACAGTTGTGACTGATGCAGATTGGGCAACAATTGCATAGCAATAACTGCGCAGATGGTAGACTGCTTGGCCTACATTTGTTCGTTCTTATCTACCTTTGTGCGGCGGTTGGTTTGTTTTTCTTCTAGCTGGGTTCTGTTTGAAGTATGACTTGAACAATGTAATCTGCAATTACTTAATAAAGCAACTCATCACTAGTGGTATTTGGCAGAGCTCTGTGCCAAGATTTATCTTGGCGTTCTTTCTTAAGCTTCACTAGACTCGTTTTTAAAACATAACAAAAGATAGTAAGAAAAGCAACTTGCATGGACTCATGTGTTTCAGTGTTTCAAAGATGAAAACAGGGTCATATGTGACCAAGCAACATCAGAGCATGGCCAAGATGGCAGAAGTTATTAATGGGGAGAACACACAAGCTAGGAGAGGCTGCAGAAGTTTGCTTTTGCCTGAACCTACTGAGAAGCCAAAGATTCTGTCCCTTCTCTTGACTCCCCACTTGTGAGTTGAGTACAAACTATTTTTGCACTTTGAACTCAGTTTGCAGCCATAAGCTGAGGACAAAGGGGGAAAGTGTGAGAAAGCAAAAGAAACAGACATTTGTAAAGCCGCTGAGAAAGTGGGACAGCAGAGGATTAATCAGGAATGTCCCTTCCAAACCAGGGTAATTGGAAAGCTTGGGCACCTTTCAACTTTTTAAGGCTAGTGCAAAGAGCCTTCATGTTTTTGTTTCTAACAAATTTTCAGAAATGAGTGTTCGACTACAGTGAACCCTAACAAGAACATCTTGATTTCAGAAATCCCTGGAGAATAATTCTAAATATCTTTCCATAAACTACAAATCCTAGGATTCCACTGGATGTTGCCATAGCAGTTAAAAGGGAATGTATCACTGTAATTGTGTAACGTGAATGGGCCCTAGGCCCAGATAGTCCCTAAATGGGAGACGGGAATGCAGCCACACTAAGTTTATTCTTACAATCCATTTTATAATAGGGCAAGGAATTTGCACATAGTTCTGACCACAGTGTTTTTCTGACCATAGTGGTTTAGAATGGTTCAGCAACAGTCAATTTGTTAGTCTTTATTACAGTGGAAGAAACTGTCAAAACTACCTCTTGAATATTCTTTGCCTAAGAAAAACTTCTGAAATTCATGGGTTTGCCATCTGTTGACAGGCAACTTGGAGGCAAACACACACAGAGTATCTTACATATGGTAAGTCTTGACTTGTTTTTTGTTTAGTCCCCCACCCCCACCAATGTAGGGTCTTTAACGACAACAACAACAACAACAATTTCTTAAACACCTCTCCCCATGAATCAAAGCGGGGCACAACAATTAAAAGACAAATAACATCAGTTTTGAAAACTTGGAAACCCTACATCCGGCACCTGAAGTGGTCTCTTGATGATGGAATGGTAGATATTATCATAGCAGACTTAATTTTTTAGCAGAACGTCCTGATCATGACTCATTACAAAATTGCAGGTATTATCAATCTACTAATAGTGCCCTGTAATTGAGAAATTATGATAATGTTTAAGTGGGTGTGAATTAATATGCATTTCTTTGTGATGGCAACGTACTCATATTTATTAATGTGCCACCAACAGCTGCCCAGCAATCCATGAACAGAGATTGCTATGTGTTTCAGCTACTAGTGTGTTTGTGCTGTGTGGTTAAAACAACATGAAAGTGTATGATTGTATCACTGGAAGAGTCAGATAAAAACCAGAAGTCACATAGGTAAATTGTTTATTAGCAATAGGCCTTGTTCTTTGTTCATTAGCTACAGATACATTGCTCATAAGTGTGATGTCAAGATTTCACAACAATGATGACGATGGCAATGGTTCATTGGCTGTTTTGTCTCCCCTGTGAGCCCCTCCTCCTCTGCCACTGGCCAAATGGGTGTCATCTTAAGGAATGTTCATAGATATTCTGTTTGTTCATGATATATGTATGTGTCACCATGCATTTCAAGAGAACCAAGGGGTCATGGCATGTGAAGATCAAAGGTCACATATTTTATCTCAAGATCAAATAGCATAGACAGCCAACATTAAGATAGATAAAAACAGAATTTGTACTCGCTAAATTAAAAATAAATGTTTTCAAGGAAAGTGCATGTGTGTGGGGTGTGCCCTCCCTTGCAATTCTGTCAAGGGCAAATGGTTAGGTCCTTTTCTTGGCTAAAAGGATTATTGGAAGAAGTAATTAGTTCAATGTATTTTTTAGTAAGTAAGTACTTTCTGCAGTATTGGTGCATTACATTATTGTTGTAACTTAAGGAAGGAACACTTTTAGTTACATTTATCATTGTAGAGGTTGTTGTTTTTTGTGTGCCTTCAAGTTGGTTCCAACTTATGGAGATCCTAAGGAGAACTTATCATGGTGTTTGTTTTATTTTTAGCAAGATGTGTTCAGAATGGGTTTGCCATTGGCTTTTCAGGGCCTAGGAGAGTGTAACTTGCTCAAGTTCACCCAGTGGGTTTCCATGACTGAGCAGATATGTGAACCCAGATCTCCTGGACTCCTAGTCCTCACCCAAACCATTATATCATGCTAGTTCCCCATTGTAGCAATGTAGCCAGACTACACTGACAGAGGAATAGCATGGTTGTAATTTAGAAGTAATAGTTTAGTAACCTTTGAAAAGCAGCAAAGTAATGTGTTACTTTATAAACAGCAACCATAACATTAACTGTGAAGTCAAAGGCTTTCATGGCTGGCATCCATAGTTTTTTGTGGGTTTTTCGGGCTATGTGGCCATGTTCTAGCAGAGTTTCTTCCTGACGTTTCGCCAGCATCTGTGGCTGGCATCTTCAGAGACTGTTTGCCTGGAAAGGACTTGGCTATACAGTATATATTATGTGACCTGGAAAGGCAGGAATGATTTGCATGTATATTGTTTGTTGCTAATAGCAGGCCTCAGGGTGTGAGGGTCTGCACAAGAGGATTAAACCCCACTTCTTGGAAGATGAACTGAAGCACCTGGACTGGGCTCTACAGGCTAATGGTTATTCCAGCTCAGACATCAGAAGGGCTGCCAGGCCCAGGAAAACCCAGAAAAGTGAAGACAAGCAGCCACCCAAAGGGAAGGTATTTTTACCATACATCAACGGAGTCACAGACAGAATAGGCAAAGTGGTGAGGAAGCACAACCTTCAAATGGCTTACAAATCAACAAAGAAAATCCAGCAAATGCTTCACTCAACCAAGGACCAGAGAGACCCTCTCACAGCTGCAGGAGTTTACCGCATATCATGCAGCTGCGGAAAAGTCTACATAGGGACCACCAAACGCAGTGTGCAAACAAGAATCAAGGAACACGAGAGACACTGCAGACTGGGCCAGCCAGAAAAATCAGCAGTAGCAGAACATGCCACAAACCATCCTGGGCATTAAATACTGTTTGAAAACACTGAAGTTCTGGACCATGCCAACCACTACCATGTCAGGATGCACAGGGAAGCCATTGAAATCCACCAACATCTGGATAATTTCAACCGGAAAGAAGAAACCCTTAAAGTGAACAAAATTTGGCTACCAGTCCTGAGGAATACGAGGGTCATTCAACAAGTACTTAGCCTCACCGCCCGATGGCGCTGCTGTTACAAAAGAGTTTTACCATTGTGCAGTACATTCTTTTAGAAGCCTACTGTCAAAGTTTCAGTTAATTCCCTTCATTTGTTTTGTTTTGATAGCCTTGGAAGTGAGCGTGTCGGTCGGTTTTACAAAAATGGAAAAAGAGCAGTATCGTTCGGTGATTCGATTCTTGTTTTTGGAAGGGAAAACACGCTGCGAAATCAAAGAGCGCTTGGATGCTGTGTACGGTGACTCTTCTCCTTCAATGGTGACCGTCAAGAATTGGTTCAACGTGTTTGTTTGTGGCTACACGTCAGTTTTTGATGAGCCACGCCCAGGTGCCCCGAAAACGGCTACTACGGAGGAAAACGTAAAAAAAATCCACGATCTCGTGTTGGCAGACCGCTGATTGAAGGTTCGCGAGATAGCTGATCGCAGAAGGAACAGTGCATCATATTTTACACGAAGAACTGGGCATGAGAAAGCTATCGGTGCAATGGGTGCCGCGTTTGCTCACACTGGACAACAAGTGCAACCGTGAGACCACATCAGTGACGTGTTTGGCGTTGTTTAAGCGCAGTCCGGCAGCATTCTTGTGTCGTTTCGTGACCGTCGATGAAACATGGATCCACTGGTACACACCAGAGACCAAGGAACAGTCGAAACAGTGGACTTTACCCGGCGAACATGCTCCGAAGAAGGCGAAGACTGTTCTATCGGCCGAAAAGGTGATGGCCATCGTTTTCTGGGATTCACAAGGTGTGATCCTCATCGATTACCTCAAGAAGGGTAAAACAGTCACGGGGCTCTACTATGCCAACTTACTGGGCCAATTTGACACCGAATTGAAGAAAAGACGGCCCCGTTTGGCGAAGAAAAAAGTGCTGTTCCACCACAACAATGTGCCGGCTCCACGGTCGCCATGGCCAAATTGGTCGAATTGCTGCCCCATCCACCGTATTCTCCAGATTTGGCCCCCTGTGACTTCTTTTTGTTTCCAAACCTGAAAAAGTCACTCGCCGGGAAAAGATTTGGGTCGAATGAGGAGGTCATCGCCACCACAGTGGCCTATTTTGCAGACCTTGGGAAAACGTATTTTTCGGATGGGTTGAAAAAGTTGGAGCATTGCTGGGCTAAGTGTATCGAGCTAAAAGGAGACTATGTTGAAAAATAAATTGCCACTTTCCCAAAATTTTCATTTTTCTTTTATAGTCTAAGTATATATTGAATGACATGTATCTGAAATACAAATTATTGCATAATGTGATGATAACCTGTTAGGTATAAGAGTCTGAATTTTTGGTTAGTTTGGCAATATTTGAGGGGTATTGTTTGCGATGTATAAAACTATTAAGCACAGCAGCCCTATATATTAATTAAATTGGGGAACAAGAGTGATTTGTTACTGCTAGTCTGTCAAAATGCCCCCCTTCTTCTATACCTGGAGGGAGGAGAAATATTCAATAGAAAAAGGTCCTCAGACTGTGTAAAAATATTTGACAGATCCTCAGCATCTTTGGAAACACCCCCATGTTCATCCATCAGGGGTCGTGCAAGTGACAAGGCCAATTTGCCCCATCCATATAAATGCCTTTCAACCTTTCACTGATAAAAAACAGAACATGAGTCCAAACAACATCAGAGTGTGCTCAAGATGGCAAATATTATTAATGAGGAGGAACACATAAGATAGGAAAGACTGCAACATTTTCCATTTGCCTGAGCCTACTGGGAAGGGCAGGATTCCACCTCCTTCTCTCTTCCCCAGTGAGCTGAGTTGCTTCTGCCCCAAACCAAAAAAGGAATGCACAAGTAAACACAGTATGATATTCAAATGGAATTTAAAGAGGACTCTAGTTACTAGACCTGGAATGAGCAAATATTTGCATTGGAATGGAATAATCATCAATGATCCTTACATCACTTAAACTTTAACAGGTTGAGTGACATCTGGGATCCTTCCCCAGTGAGAATAAAGAGGAAGACTTTATTGTCAGCATCTGGAACAAAGGAGACAATCATAGCAATGTATGTTAATCATTGTATGAGTAGTGTGAGCATGAGTAGTATTTCATTTGGTCATAGAACAAGGGTGGATTCAATTCAAAGATTTTGGCAAAAGAGCATGGCATGGCATGGCATGGCATGTAGGATTTTGCCCTCTGATGAATGTGGGGATTTCAACGGTTGTGCCTAAATTAACCTAAGACTCCAAGGCCAGATGAACTACATCCAAAGGTATTGAAAAACTTGCAGAAGTAATCTCAGAATCACTGGCAATAATCTTTGAGAATTCCTGGAGAACAGCAGAGGTCCCAGCAGATTGGAGGAGGTCAGATGTTGTCCCCATCTTCAAAAAGTGAAGCAAAGATGAGCCAAACAATTACCAGCCGTTTAGCCTGACATCAATACCAGGAAAAATTCTAGAGCAGATCATTAAACAGACAGCTTGTAAGCACTTAGAAAGGAATGTCGTGATTACTAAAAGCCAGCATGGGTTTCTCAAAAACAATTCATACCAGACTACTCTTATCTCTCTTGTTGCTCTACAAGCTTGGTAGATGAAAGGAATGATCTGGATATAGCATTTCTTGATTTCACTAAGGTCTTTGTCAAGGTCCCCCATGGTATTCTTGCAAATAAGCCAGTAAAATGTGGTCTGGACAATGCTACTGTATGTTATACCCTGAGTGTGGAAAATTGTAATTGGTTGACCAATGGAACCCAAAGGCTGTTCACCAGTGGCTCCTCTTCATCCTGGAGAAAAGTGACTAGTGAGCTGCCACTGGGTTCTGACCTTGGCCCAATGCTATGCAACATCTTTTAAAGTTATTCGGATGACAGAACATAAGACATGCATATCAAATTTGCAAATGACACCAAATTAGTAGGGGTAGCTAATACCCCAGAGGACAGGATAAGAATTCAAAATGACCTTAATGGATTGAGAGCTGGGTTAAAACTAACAAAATGAATTTCAACATGGAGAAATATAAGGTAGTACACTTAGAGAGAGAAAAATGAATCATACAGATATAGGATGAGTGACACCTGGTTTGACAAGAGTACACATGAAAGAGATTTAGGAGTCCTAATCAACATTGTGATGGCATAGTTTAAAAAGCCAAAGTTATTCTAGGCTGCATCAATAGGAGTATAGTGTCTAGAACAAGGGAAGTAATAGTACCACTCTATTCTGCTTGGAATACTGTGTACAATTCTGGGCAGTACCATTCAAGAAGGATATTGACAAACTAGAACATATCCAGAGGAGAGTGAACAAAATGGTAAAAGTTCTGGAAAACATGCCTTGTGAGGAGTGGCTTAGGGAGCTGGGTACATGTAGAAGAAAAGGTTAAGAGGTGACGTAACCAGATTTAAATATTTGAAAGAGTGTTGTATTGAAGATAGGATGCAGTGGCTTAGTCAGTGGTTAAGATGCCAATTCTGACGATTGTAAGGCCGGAATGTTGGCAGTTCAAGGCCCAAATGCTGCATGATGGGATGAGCTCCCATTCTGTGCAGTCATGCTGGCCACATGACCAATGGAGTTGTTTTCAGACAACGCTGGCTCTTCGGCTTAGTAACATAGATGAGCTCCACCAACTACAATTGGTTATTACGACTAGACATTCATGTCAAGGGGAAACTTTTACCCCCCCCTTTTTTTTTTTACATATTAAACATGGCTTGTTTTCTGCTGCTCCAAAGACTAGGACACAGAGTGATTCAAACTACAGGAGAAAAGATTCTGTCTAAACATAAGGAAGAACCACCTGATGGCAAGAAAACAGTGGAATATGCTGTGTGGTGTCCAGAGGACAGAGTGTGGTGGAATCTCTGGAAGGTTTTTTAAACAGAGGCTTGATGGCATCTGTTGGGGATGTTTAAATTGTGTATTCCTGCATGGCAGGTGGTTGGACTGGATGACCCTTGGGGTCTCTTCAAATGCCATCATTCTATGATTCTTATGTAGCATCTGCCTGTCTTGGATGGAGGCCTACACAGAATATGCGCCCCTGGAAAAAACCTTAAGGATCCACTGAGAGAAAGAAGAAGCCTGTGAGAAATGACCACAGTTCAGTGGAAGAGCAAGCACAATCTTTGCCTGCAGGTCCAATGCCTGGTGTCTTCAGTAAAAAAGATCAGTTAGCTAATGATGGGAAATATTTCTCTGAAATCCCAGAGAGTGGCTGCCAGTCAGAGTAAACAAGACTGTGCTAAAAGGACCAACAATTATAATACAAGTGCCTATGTCACTGCACATGAATATGAAACAATGGTGCACGTGTAGTATGATATTTGATTGGTCTGCTGTTGGTGACATAGTGACTTCAGCATGTAAGAGCAGTTTACATGCACGTAAGTCACTTTTTGGATAGGGTGTGTAAGACTATTCTCTTACCCTTGTGCTCTATCCAGAAACCTCCCATTGTCTGGCAGCTGTCAAGCCATAGGAGGGCTCCTGCACTACTTTTGCTGATGGTGGTGGGAGGGAAAAGGTATATCTGCCATGGGCAAGATTATCTTCAAAGAGAGAAGAAGAAACCTATCTTATAAGTTACACCCTGGGTGTGGAAAATCAAACCATTTAGCAACATTTACACAAGATAAAAGTAGCTTGGTAGATACATATCAATCATAACATAATTATATGTGTCCTGTTATGGCCATTTGTGATGAAAAGATATTTAAAAGAAAGAACTGGAGAAGAAGAGCAACCAAAGTGGAGTGATTAGGCCAGGCTTTACTACATACACCTGAGAAGAGGTGTTATGAGAAAATTTGCCCTGTCCCCAAAAGAGGGCTGCTGAATGCAAACTAGATAAAAATTCACCATCCATGATGATGGTATACACGCTTGTTCTTGTTTTTATGTACCTTCAACAGTGGCATCACCAGGGGGTGTGGGGGATACAGACTGCGCTGGGAGACACCCTAAGGGAGGGTGACACCATTATTCCTCAGACTTCTTCCTTTTTGCAAACTGGGCTGTGGCGTTCACCTGCATTCCTTTAAAATGCTGAAGAGATGTTGTGGGTAGGATGAGGGTTAGTGGGAAGAGAAAGGAGAGGCCCCAGGGTTTTTTTTTTTTCAAAAAATAAATTTTAAATGTTAATTTTTTAAAATTTATAAAAAAACCCAAATTTTTTATTTTCATTTTTTAAAAACACCACCACAACTTACCAAAATGTCACTTTATTGACATGAATCAATGTACATGTTACTTCATTTAGGCTGTGCATATGATATTGTAATTAAATTAAATTTTAATTTTGCTAGTGATATGTTCACCTTAGGGTCACCAAAAGGGTCAAAAACAACCTGGAGGCACACAGCAGCAGCAATAACAACAACAAATTGTTTATGTCACAGCTATTGCCATTACATCCAGTGATATATGGAAATTACAATTTATGAGTAATATTAGTACAAAAAACATTACTAAGGATTCTGTATGGTGAAGTTTGAAGGAGTTCATGGGTGTGTGTGACACCATAAGTTAATGCACCGGTTAATGCCCGTCCGTGAGGCCACTACCTTTAAGGCATCTGTTGATATATGGAGACCCCATGAACTTCACAAGATTTATTTGCAAGATTTATGCAGGGGTAAGTTGCCACTGTCTTCTTTTCAATATAGCTTACGACACCTGCTGTTCTCTGTTGGTCTCCCTTCCAAGTCCTTACCAAGCCTGATCCTGTTCATCTTTGAGACTAGGAGGGAGCGATGCCTTCAAGATATTTAGGCCTGTTCTACGCATGTTATATTCCTGACTGTGGAAACTACCAGAACAATGGTTCTTCGTGCCACTGGCTGTAGAGCTGTTGTATTGTTTCTTCCTCCTTCCTCCTACTCCTCCTTTTTTTTTTTACAGAGGAAAAAGATGAATTGAAGGAAAAACAGAAGAGGGCTCAAAATGGAAAATGCTGTAATCTAGATCGCCCCTTCCACTTCACATTCTGTGAATGAGACTGGATGATTGCAGAGCCTCACCTGGAAGCAACACAAGTACTTTGGGCCCATAATTGTTTAAGAGAGAGTCCAGAAATATCACTTGCGTCTTGGATGGTTGGATGGATGTTCTTCATGATATGTTTAGAAGATGCCAGTATACTCAGCATCTGCCAGACATTTTTTTCTCTTTAATGTGTGTGTGTGTGTGTGTGTGTGTGAGAGAGAGAGAGAGAGAGAGAGATTGACTCTTTATTCACAGGATAATGGCAGGATTATCACGATGTCACACAACTTTGTCTGAAAATCTTTGCCAAATCGTGCAACATTGATGGGAGCATCGCTCTATGCTCCCATCCCTTTTGCCTGTCTGAAAAAGTCCATTGTCTTTTCCACATTCATGCCTTCTCATGATGTGGCCATAGTATGACAGCCTCAAATTAGTCGTCATCGCTTCCAGGGAGAGTTGAGACTTGATGCTTGACTTCTTGGCTTTCCATGGTACCCTTAGCACTCTTCTCCATTAGTCATCTTGGCTAATGAATGAAAAAGTCTGTGTTGAAATTCAACATTGACATGCATATCTACCTGCACCCCTGGGGTCAATAGGATGTTTTAGATGTTCAGACGTAGTCACATTTTCCCAGGCTTTTATGCTTTTCCTATAACAGTCACTGGTTCATACTGTGAAGTGAAAGCATAATTTTGATAGGAAAACTCCTCCTGCTACTTGTGAAAATTCACCTCAAGCATCAGTTTTTCACAAGTGCTTTGGGTTACAACAATCCATGTGGGGGAGGAGAGGCAAGGGGAAAATACTGATGTCAGTGAGTGCCACATAAAGCTTCATTTGTTGGGTGCAAAACAGCAATAACAATGACTTGCTTATAGGGACTGAAGAAACAGGAATTTAAAAAACACTTTCAACGATTCAGAGCTGGAATACAATGAGCCATTTTAATCTTCCAGATGAGGCTAACCTCAAGACCCAGTGAGCGCCATACATGTACCAGGCCAAACCACAGTAGCTTCTCTGTTTCAGGTGACTTGGCTATTCCAGATTGCTCAGCAACAATTAGTTACTTCTTGCCTCATGAACATCTTTCAGAGGTAGTAGTGACGGAGGATCTGGTGGCCACAGATTCGTGACCTGTCAACATTAATTATATGATCAGAGCTGGAATGCCCATGTAGTATCTTTCAGTCCTCCTCATCCTACCTTTTCTTTATCATTTCCAAGGAAAGAGATTCCATTAATTCTGTGGGCAATTTTTGGTGTCAGGCAGTGACTTGTGCTGGACAGTAACTTAAGCAATCATTGAATGTCTGAAGCACAGCAAAGGAGCAGCTGCAATTCAGAAGGGAGAAACTGCTGTTAGGGGAACATAGTGCTTACTCTTTGCTCTGCCACTGTTCAGAGATACAGAAATGGCCTACTGAATGTGTGTAATTAGAAAACAATCCCCTTTATTCCAGGGACTGGCAGTTGTGACCTTCCAGATGATTTTGTCCTATAGCTCCCACTGGGCATAGCTAATATGGCTAATGGTCAAAGGTTGTGGGGGCTGCAGTTTAAAAATATCTGGCAGTCTACAGTTGCCCATCTGTCTTCTGCTCTTCAACATATAACTGTAGACAACTGCAGGGAGAAAGGATAATGCTTACTATGTATGTCTGGATCTCATCTAAATCGAGAGCTGGAAGCCCTGTGCGATGTGCCTCATTTACATTATGTTCATTGATAGTACTGGGCAAATGCATTTCACTTTCTGTCCCCATGGCTGTCCAAGAGAAAATTCACTTTGCTGGAAATGAATGGCTAAAAAGGCAAACAAAGGGTCCTAAATGTGGCCATGCTAGTGGCTGTGCACTTGTTGCTCTGCCAGCAGGACAATGAGACTTGAGGTCCCATTTTTTCATATTTGCAGGGGTGTGTGGTCAGAACAGACTTTGAAGAGTAACTAGAAAGCTCTACTTATCACACATGCACGCACGCACGTGCGCACACACGCGCACACACACATACACATTATTGACACTTATTGCTTTACTTTTACTTGTTATGCATTACTTGATTTTTGAAATATACTACTGAATTGTGACCCTTATTACCCCCACCAAAAGCAACTAATTACTGTTATGTACATTGCTTGTAGCCCATTACTTTATAGCACTGGTTATATAATCTGTCAACAATTAATTCTAAAGGTTAGCAACAAAAGCAGCAATGAAAAGAATGCTTTTTTAACTGTAAGACTATTTCCCACTTACATGTATAGGTGTGTGTGACAGAGAGAGATGTTTATCACATGGGGAAAAATTGAAGGGGGAATTGGGGTTTAAAGTGTCATCATCCATAAATCTTCATGCGATTGTGGGAAGATTTTCACACACATTGCAATTCAAGAGGACTTATCCTGGGAATAACCAGGGAATAACCAGCAACAAATCATTCATGGGATTTCCCAGTGAATGATTCATTGCTAGTTATTATCTGGTTATTGCTGGGACAAGTCCTCTTTAATTGTGACATCGTGTGAAAATCTTGAGCATGATCGCATGACTTTCATAGGATAATGAAACTTTAAACCCCGCTTTTCCTGGTGTTCCCCATGTAATAAAGTCCAGAAAGAAAGAGAGAAAAAGTGAGACTCTAGAACTACTTGGCCAGGAAAGACAGTGGTGTAGGAGGCTTCTCTAACAAGCCCAAGCTGGGGTGGGGAGGTCATTTGCCAACTGATTTTTTTTTCTAGCCAAAATAAAATAAAATGTTTAAGCATTTCTCAGTTTCTTTGTCAATTCTCAGACCATGATCGAAAATACAAATCATTCTTGGCGGCACCATCTGCGAAGCCAGTTATTCACCTCTGCTATTTTCTTCTCCCTTTGTGGACTAGAATCAGGAGATCTAGGTGGAAATATCCATTCAGTCATAAAACTTGCTGGATCGCCCCACTGGGCTCAGCAACATCTTTCAGTTCAGTGACTTTGGCTGCTGCCACACTGTAGAGATAATGCAGGTTGACATTACTTTTAGCTAGCATGGCTCTATCCTATAGAATCCTTGGATTTGTAGTTTGTTGTGACATCAGAGCTCTCTGACAGAGAAGACAAAACTAAAAATCCCATAATTCTATAGCACTGAGCCATAGCTAAAGCAATGTCAAACTGCATTAATTTTGTAGTGCAGATGCAGCCTTGAATATAAAACTGGAATATAAATCTCATAAACCCACAGTTCCATTGTCAGAGATACACATTAGGGCCTTGTGATGTTATTACCTTGTTGCAGAAAAATCCATAAATAAAGTGAGGTAGATTTTCCTGAAGGGTGTGACTGAAGACAGGATGTTTATCGCTCTAATGTATAATCCCTTGACTCATTATGCATATGAGTGCTCTCTCAGTAATCTGCAGAACTCCTGTGCTACACGAATTACATAACTTAAATTTGGCGGCAGTGATACAGGATCTTTTTCTAGGAAATAACTCTAAAAATGAATAGCCAAACATAGCTATATGGGCTCTAACCATATAAAAGTCATAAGAAAATGAAATGCTTATCTACCCCCTTCCAATAGAAACCCATCTCACATCTTCATTAAAAACCTGTTGTCAATCGTTGGGACATTTTACTGTTACTGCTTGTTAAAAACAAAATTATTGTTTGTTTTTACACATTTTAATGTTTGATGATTGTTCTAGGCTAGGATGAGGATTTTGCTGCTGCTTTTATTTATGGGCTATAGAAGGATTTATTTTCATTTTTATTTATTGTATATATTCATGTATAAGTATAGAAATGTTAGTAAAAAAACTGACCCAAACAGCCTGAGTTGACTTATCCATGGATCAATGTAAATACAGTGCTGTACTTTAACTCTTAGGCTGCATCCACACTCCAGAAATAATCCAGTTTGACACCACTACAACTATCATTCCCAGAATTCCATAGCATGGAACCATGGCAGTTAAAGCAGTGTTAAACTAGATTATTTCTGCAGTGTGGATGAAGCCTCAGGGGAAAAAAGGAACCATCCCCTGGTGAAAGGCACGAATGTGATCTGTCCTGGAAGCACTGACCCTCCCTCTACTCTCTCATCCATCCAGCCTTTTGGGTGAGCACAGACAGTTATACCTGCTGGAACTGTGTAAGTTCCTTGGCATAGTTTTCCTTTGCTTCATGCTTAAGATCCTCTGTTACATACCTCAGGATTTTACCCTTGACATATATACAAGTCATATTAAAATCCATAATTTTGGCCCCCAAACTCTGCCCTCTAGGTTGACTTAAAGTAAATACTATATATATATATATATATGCGCGCTATGAGAACTCTGGTTTTTCTTCATATTGTATAGAGAACTAGCATGGTGTAGTGGTTTGAGTGATGGACTATGATTCTGTAGACTGGGGTTTCTATCCCCGCTCAGCCATGGAAACCCAATGGATGACCTTGGGTAAGTCACACGATCTCATCCTCAAAGGCAAAGGAAAAGTAAACCTGTGAACAAATCTGGCCAAAAAACCCCCATGACCTGTTCAATTTATAGGATTGCTATAAATCGGAGATAACCTGAAGCACACAATAATAACCGAGGGATTTTTTAAAATTATTGTTGAATATTTATTTGTTGTAATCCAGATAGAACTGACTAGAAAACAAGCATGATAAAATATTTTTAATGTCTTCCAGGCAGAAAATAACATTTGAATTCCCCAGATTTATGTTTTGCTACAGAATTCGCCCAGATACAAGGCAGACATTAAATGACATTATTTCTTGAAGAATTATAAATAATGTTCCTAAATTTCAGACAACAGGTTTTTTTAAATCAGACCCAATGGCTTCCATAAAGGCACCAAATCCTGTCTGATACTGGAAGCTAAGCAGAGTCATCTCTAGTTAAGTATTTGGATGGAAGACACCAACAAATACCAGGTGCTGCAGGCTATATTTCAGAGGAAGGAACTATCAAAACCATCTCTGAGTATTCCTTGCCTAGGAAAACCCTATGAAATTAATGTGGTTGCCATAAGTCAGCAGGCAACTTGAAGAAACACTCTCACACACAAAATGGCTGGCACAAAAATTGTCCCAACGAATCAGTTGCATTTGTGTTAGTTACTTTTGAAGATACAGAAAAGGCAGTCTGTCAGAAACTCAAAAGATATGTCCTACCTTGTCCATGTGTCCATGTGTTTCCTGGCTCTGGGTGCTGGGTATCATAGAATACCTTTTGTGCTGCACTCATTCCTGTGGACACGGGACATTTTTGTATCCCAGCAATACACTGAATTTATAATTGGGATTATAAAGTACTCCCCATTAAGGCTTTCTATTTATTTTTAAACCCATCTGGATAATGGCAGACAGATAGAAGTAAGTAAGTTAGGAACAACTGGCGGCTATTCACATTTCTTAATTACAACACTATGATTTCACTTTAATTGTCATGGGTATATCCAAAGGAAATTTGGGATGTGCAGTTCAGTGGAGGGATAGTCAGAACTCTCAGGCAGAGAACTCCAGTGGAGAACCTGGAATTCCAATGGATGCTGCTGTCATGGCAGTTGAAGTGGAATCATAGCACTATAACTGTGAAGGGTGAGAGGACCCTACGAGTAAAGAATGGATCTCTAATTAAACAGACACAAATCTTCTTTGCATAACCTCCCACCCTGAGGCCTTGCCATTCAACAACAGAACAATACACAGATTAACATCCTTCCAACCCAGGGTCACAGTATATGTATGTGTGTGTGTCTGTATGTACATGCACACACATGCACCCCACTCATTTTCATGCCAGCATTCTTGGAAGATGCCAGCCACAGGTGCTGGCAAACCATCAGAAACAAACTCTTCTAGAACATGGCCACTTAGCCTGAAAAACCCACAAAAAACTAAAGACCCTAAGAGGGTCTTGTGAGAATCTCTCAGAACTATGGGCCCTCAACAAGATGAGCAAGAGACCACAGCTGACCAGGTGAGGTTAACATATGGCAAATCTTAGGGACTGTGCCTTACATTACAGAAGCAGGATATGATCTTGTTGTTCTGATGTTATTACAATGCGGCCAAATAAAGCTTTGAGAATTTATATAACTTAATAGCTGCTGGTTATGTTAATATATCTATGTCTCATTGCTGCTCTGAGTGCTACAGATCAAAAGACATTGTGTAGCTCTTTGCTTCTTTCTTCTGAAAGAGGAAGCCCTGGTGAGGCTTTCAGTGTACAATCACCCTTCTACAGTCACACACTTTTCCTGGGGGAAGACCTTGTAATCTTCCTTTTATAACTTTTCCCACTGCTTTTTTTTTTCATATTTTTTTCCTTACTACAATTTTAAAAAAATAAGTATCAAATTATGCAATAGCTTCCAGTTGATAGCACTAGGAACCATCTGTCTCAGACAGAGGTTCCCAACTTTTTTGATTCATGGAGCCTTTATTGCTGTGGAGGAGCCCCTAAGTTTTATAAGTTAATGGCACTTAGGAGTATATATAAGAATATATTCTTAGTCTTTAATTTCATTCAATTTTTATTTCTTTCATTTTCCTGGAGCACCTGGAAACCGCGCATGGAGCCCTAGGGGCTCCGTGGAGCACAAGTTAAGAAGGGGACCCCGGTCTAGAAGAATCTTATGGCAACAAAAATGACAGCAGAAGCAGCCAGAAAACATAGAATGTTGCAAGTTAAAGATGTTTGTACCTGAACCTTCTGTAAAGTTCAATGAATGATAGGCATGTGTGTGCATGTACCTTCAAGTCGCCTGTTGACTTATGACAACCCCATGCCATTGCTGTCCTCTGAAATACAACCTACAGGATTATTATTATTATTATTATTATTATTATTAAACAATGCCACCAACTCATCTGTAGGGAAAGCATAAAGGAATCCTTTATACACAATGATTATGCGTTTGTGGTTCTGGGGAGGTGGAAGACCTAGTTTACTATATATTATGCTGCGCTTTATACAGTGACCCCAAGACACATTTCCTGGGAGATTTCTTAAGATTTCTTGAGGGTGAGTGTGGGTTGGTGGTTGCCTGACATTATGTGGAACATAATCCCTTGGAGCATGGAGCAGTCTCCTTTGCAGGTCTTTAAACAGAGGCGGGATGGCCATCTCTCAGGTGTACTTTGATTGCCTTTTCTGGCATGGTAGGAGGTTGTACTTGATGGCCCTTGAGTTTTCCTCCAACTCTAGGATTCCATGGCCTGTTACAGACTGCCAAAATAAAGCTGCTTCAGGTCTCTTTGGAGATATGCTATTTAAATGATGCATGGGTCCTAAGAGTCCGGAGGTCGCACCAAAGCCACACTCCATTCCTAAGCACTGGAGTGCAGCTTTGGTGCAGCCTCTGGATTCTTAGGACCCATGCATCATTTAAATAGCATATCTCCAAAGAGACCCGAAGCAGCTTTATTTTGGCAGTCTGTAACAGGCCTATGATTTGTGACTTACTGCCTGATCATTATAAATCCATCACACTTGATTGCCCTCTTTGCAGTAGCAGTGCAAAAGATCCACTGCAACCTCTTGAAGACAGTAGCAGTGGATTGCAAAGGGGGTCAGCTGTTGTAGCTGTCATTATTATTGTTGGTTCAATATTATATCCAGATATTTTATCCACTAAAGGTTTATTTCTTATTTTAACCTTTTTTCATCTTGTGTCTAATGCTATTGTAATTTTATCACCAGTACATGACTTGTTATACTAGATACATTGTTTTGTTAGAGTGTTTGGTAATGCATGTTGTGCCATAGACAATATTAATAATAGTAATAATAATAATGTATTCTTCTCACCAGAGAGTGTTGATTCTTTCTCTAACCCTTGTTGCAGTAACTATACTCTCCTGAATGTCTCAATTTCACAATTTCTCTGACATTCCCAGTTTATCTTTCCTCTTTCCAATTTCCCCCTTTGTCCTCAGTTTGCTTCAATTGTTGCAAACCTGTGTTCAAAATGCAAAATGAGTTTGCACTTGATTCAGTTGGTGGAGAGGAGAGGAGAGGAGAGGAGAGAATCGTACATTTCCCAGCAACTCGGGAAAAAGCAAACTGCTGCAGCCTCTCCTAGTTTGTGTGCTTTTCCTCATTAATAACTTTTGCCATCTTAATCCCACTCTGATGTTATCTGGCCACATGTGTCCTAATTTTCATCTGTGAAATATTGGAGAGTATGGACTCCCTTCTACTTTGGTGAGCTTTCTTAGCAGGAGTTGCAGCGTCCTCGAGGTGTGTAATGCCCCAATTTAAATTTCCCACTGGGGCATAGATCATGTGATGGAGGGTCACTGTAGAGTATTGTGAGAAATATTTTCAGTGCCTTGTCCATGCCAAATCTGGATAGCCAGGGAATATGAGCACCCACCTGATGACATTATGCCCAGGACCTTCTCAAACCTGGAACTGACTCTCCACCATGCAAAATACACCTGCCATATCCCACACGTATCCCTGGATCTGAATGGACACAAAGGACATTACTGATATAAAATTGCTTTTCTGCTTTCTTCCAACCTGACTAACTGGACCTGGCAAGAAGGCAACTGATTAGCATTTGTTTTCATGTTCTCCACAAAGTACACTCTTCCTCAGAGTGTAGTGGAGTCTCCTTCTCTGGAGGTCTTTAAACAGAGGCTGGATGGCCATCTGTCGGGGATGCTTTGATTGAGATTTCCTGCATGGCAGGGGGTTGGACTGGATGGCCCTTGCGGTCTCTTCCAACTCTATGATTCTATGATTCTAACTAGGGGACTAATTTATATTAATTATTACATTCTTAAACTAATCATGATATTAGTAGAATAGGTAAATCAATAGTGACAATTATATCAGTTAAATATTAAAGCTTGATATTATATACTATGGGAAGGTTTCTAGGTCATGTTTCTGCCTAAACCTCTTTTAAAAGCGGAGGATAAGCACTCATCCATAGCTGACCATTTATACCCAAAACCTACTTACCTGCAGAATCAAAAGCCTTTCCAGCAAACAGAATTCTGTAGCTACAACTAAACAATTGAACAGAATATCCTGCATAAGTAAGCAAAAAAGTGGATGGCACATCATGTGCATGAAGGGAAGCTGTGCCAGTTTACTCAACTTACTTAAAACAGAGTTGGGTGCCAGGAGCACTGGAACATCAATGGACATATGACACCCCCATGGAGAAGGGAGGGAACCTTTTACACTCTGCAGATAAGAATGGTGGCTTGTGGGCTATAAAGGAGAAGTGTGTGAGCAGGGTGTACTGGCCACAGAAACTATTTTTGCTGTGGTGGCAATCTTTTGCTGGTCATGACTGATACAAGTCCAAACATGGTGCTGTGGGAGAGGAATGTCTGTGGCCTCCTTAATAAAAACTAGCACAACAGTTGCAATTTTGTAGAGATCAAAGAATCAAACTCCTACAAAGTTTATTACTATTTGATATTTATTGGATGTAAAATGCTTAAATTGAATTTTAATAGTTATTGAAACATTGGTTCATTAGTTGTCCTTTTTGTAAGGATTCTGTTAACATTTGTGAAGGCTTGCTGCTTGGAGCACATAAAACAAAGTGATGTTCTTGACTTTGATGTGAAAAAAATGGATTTACAAAAAACCAACCAATCCTGTATGCCTGCATTCAAAAGCAAATGCACATAAAAGTAATGACAGGAGTTCTTATTGAAACTTCTTAATAAACCAGAATTAGAACTTACTCTTCCAAGCTTTTTTCATCAAGAATTAGCCCTTGGGAATAGCAAAGACAACATTTCATTTCTTTATTTCAGCCACTAAAGTGGGACATTGTGAATAATTCAGTCCTCATATACATTTCTTACTGCTGTAGTAGTAACTACTAGATTATTCTGCTATTTAAGTAGCTTTATTGCAATGACAGAGAAAATTGTACTAAGAAATTATTACAGGCGCACCCCAGTTAACAAAATCAATTGTTCTGGAGCATTATTTCTTGAACAAAAAAAACGTGCCAGAGGCAGATATAAACTAAAAGGATAGGGGTAGGTTCCTACACTCCCCACAAAGAAGAATTTGATACTTTCAGTAAACTTTTTTATTCAAAACTGACAGTATGAATGTGTAAAATGAAACAATCAGGTCAGGTAAACCTTGCACAAATAAACAAAAAGATTTGGAACTATCTAAAATGATACACCTTTATTAGCCTGCAGTTTTGTTAATAGTTCCACTTTGATGTCCAGACGGATAGAGTACGCTTTCTTACCATGCTGGGTGGATTTGGTGAGGCTGGCTAATCTGCTTTCTGGTTTCTCTCCGTATTGCTGTTCCTGCATGCTCAGTAAGGGATTCTGGAGGTAGCTGCTGTTTATCTTGCTGTTATAGACAGGCACATACAGCTACAGTAGGATGAGCTAGAACACAGTCCCATTCTTTGCAAGATCAAACTTTGTTGCATTGTTTACTGCAGGTATGTTGCTGCAACCCAGCACCGAAAGTCTGTTTCTCTAGCCCTTCTGTACCATCCTCCCAATGCTGATGCTGCTTAAAAAATCCTTCTAGTTAGTTAGAAAGGAGCATTGTTTTCAGAGGCTTTGTTAAATGCGGTATGTCTGTACATAAGACTACACTGACGTGAACTTGGGAATTGTTTGGAGATCTGAAAACATTTTCTTCACACTTTATGGAAGGGCACCTTGACTGATAAGGCATCTTTGGGGAATGGTTGCCCAGTTCCAAATGAGCTGCAGTTTGATTAGTATAAAAAGCATGAAAATTGATCAGATCCCTATATAAAACAATGTGAGTCAATTCTGTGTTATTAAAAGATGTTCAGAGATATAGCTATGTGAGCAGTTTATCGCACAGCAATTTTTGCCCAATCTGGGCACAGGATGGGATCGGAATGGGCAAAAATGGGTGTTATTGCAGAGAAAAATGCAGACTTTGTTGTACAGTAACCACAAGGTGTCCCCAGGCTGAGCTTAGCCAGCAGATTTTGTAGGATGGAAAACTTCCATACTACCAAAATCAGCGAGATAAGCACGGATGGGGGACAGCTTGTGGTCGCCCTGTGATAAAGTCTGCATTTTTCTGTGCGATAACACCAGTTTTTTCCCATTCAGTCCCGATCCCGTCCCGTGCCTGGATTGGGCAAAAATGGCTGTGTGATATATTCCTAAGGCTGGAATATCAGTATTCATATCATAGGGATCTTGTAGCACCTTTGAGATTTGAGGAGGTAGACTAGGTCTATGAAAGCTTATGCTACAACATCTTTCACTCAGATAGTGGCTAAACAAACCAGCCATTTGGGGGTGGATTGGGGATGTGGCAGCCTCCAAGCCATCATCACGCTGCCTGCCCATCCAGATGGCGGACAGCGCTGCAGCACTCCAGCGGGGCAGCAACTACATGCTGCATGCCAAAAGGAGCACTGAAAAGTGTTCCTGCAGCAGCAAAGGAAGCCTTTTCCTGGAGCCACATTTTGCTGCTTTTTTTTTTGGCCCGGAAAAATGAGAGATAGGGGCTGTGGCATGCACTAGCTGCATGACGCCTCCCCTTTAGGGCCATCTGTTTAGGCCCTTAGTCTTAAAGGTGCTACAAGATCTCTTTGCATGCCATTATAAGATATTGTTTATCTTGGCATCATCTTTATGATTTAAGCTCCTCATAAAATTATGCAACAACAGTCTCTCTCTCTCTCTTTCTCTGTGTATTGTATACATACACACTTTCTGTTTAGCCTCTATCTGAGTGAAAGCAGGGACGTAGCCAGGATTTTAGGAAGGGGGGGTCCAGACTAAGTGCCACCATTATAATGGGGCTTGGGTGCAGCGGCGCAGCAGCACACACCATTCATTTTTCTAATGGAAGGGGGGTCCGGACCCCAAGAACCCCCCCCCCTTGGCTACGTCCCTGGTGAAAGCCATTTCAACTGGGCAAAGATTAGAAAACAATTACAGAAGAGGACAATGATTAAGATGAACAAAAAAGTATTACTTGTCTGGATATCTATCAGAACATACTGAGATGGATTGCATCTTGTACCTGAACTGCAGCCTTTAGGGTAAAACAAAACAAAACAGCTGACCACATTTTCCCCAGATACTATTGAAATGCAGGTAAATGAGCTGGAACTTGCACCCTAAATAATAATGCATGAATACAAATGCATGTTAAAGTGGTTTTATGAACATCTGTTAAAACACAGAACATAAGAAGAGCCCTCCAGAGACCAAAGACCTATCTAGTCTAATATTCTGTTTCCACATAATACACTGCTATGAATGTTGTAGAATGAAAGCATTTTTCTCTTTATGTAGATGAAGCCTTTATTAATATTCTTCTGACTTGGTCTTGAAAGTGATTCAGCTTGGTAAATTTCACTAATAATAAAATCAGCCCTTTGAGCTGATAAGAATAAATAAAGGTGGGACACAATTGCTGCTCATGCTTATCTTCATTTGCTTTTGAGGCACAGATTAATCCTCCTCAGGGAAAAGGGAAGCACTGTGGTGAAATTGCCTTTTTTGTGTGAGTTACAAGGTAGCCACATATTATATGGAAGCAGTGTTTGAAGGGACCATTCACACTACCCCCAATTGTAGCACTGTGATTCCAGTTTTAGTAGCATGGGTGCCTCCCATGGAATCCTGGGATTGGTAGTTCATGGAGGGGCCTTTAGAATTCCCAGCCAGAGAGTTCCTCTGGTGCCTCTAAACAAACTACAAAACCCATGATGCCACAGAAGGCAGCCTTGGAAATTAAAATGAAATCATGGTACGAAAATTGTGCAGTGTGATACAAAAACATAAAAAGAATAAGTTAAGATGACAGTGATGGAATGACAATGTCATGTACAATGGCAGCTAATGGACTAAAGGAGAGTCATTGCAAAATGTTGAAGGGACATCCTTCTCTACACCTGATCTATGAGCCACCTGTAGTTGTGCTGATGCCCATTAAATAGTAAATACACAATTCTACATGTGAAATTCTGTTTTGTATATTTACTATTTAAGGGGCATCAGCACTACTACAGATAGTTCATAGATCAAGTGTAGAGAAGAATCTCCCTCCAACATTTTGCAATGACTTTCCTTTAGTCCATTATTTGCCACAACACACAACATTGTTATTCCATTACTGTCATTTACATTATTCCTTTCAATTTCCCCCCTCTTCTCTGTAACCACAAAAAGTCTGCATTTTCAACTGAAGAACCAAAAAGTAACAAGTATATGTGCCCTTAGAACCATACCTCTGCTTTTTTAAAGATAGCAGGGGCTTAACAGTTTGTGTTAATAAACCTAATATTTATTTAATAGCAGGGGTCTGAAATAGGCAGAATATTATTTAGTTGGTGTTTTGATTAGCATGAACACCCTTTTTGGGCAGCCATTTTAAAAGAAGTAAAATATTGCTAAAAAGGAGGATGGCAGTGATGGAACACTACAATGCCAATTGAAAATATTGTCTAAAAACTTATTTCTGGTCACAGTAATACATTTCATTTCAGTCCAATACAAACATTCTTTTTTAAAAACGTATCAAAGGAAGTTAGGCAACCAGGCAAAAATGAATAAACACATAGCCTAATTTTTAAAAAAAATTAAAAAAAGGATTGTTTGGACTTTCTCTTGCAAAGCTACTCACATGAGTTGAACCTTCTCCTTTCTCAGACACAACACTAATGTCAGTTTGATTACTATGGACAGAATGTAGGGGGAAATTGCAATTTCCCTACAAGCGTGATAACTTGGAGTGGGATAGCACTAATACAAGTCCTCCGTCTGGACACACATCACTCTGGAATTGAGGTATTCTTGGAGGCTGACACCAGACCCATTCTATATCATCCACACGGCCACATATTGCTGAAGAAATCATAAGGCAGATCCCTGTGATTGCATACGCAACCATCACTGTAGACAGTAAATGTGCCAAAAGTTTTTTGTCCTGCCTGTACCATCCAGCACACCTTTCCCAGCAACTTAATCATATTTAAAAATATGATGATAAAGGGAGATTGGGCAAGCAGGATTTCTGCATCATGTGCAGGATTATGATGCTTTTGAAGTGTGACATTTCAAAATCACAACTCTTTCCAGTATTTTAAAACTAAGAATAATAATAATCCAGGATTCTCTATATGCCAGAGGGAGTATCTGCTCTTGAAGGTTCCCCCTGCCCCTGGGGCTCATGAGTGGAGTGACATTTTGAAGAGCACTATTTGAAAAGACATTTTGAAACTTCTAGACCAGAGGTCCACAGAAGGGGAAGCATTTCCATTTGGAGAAGTACATGAAGGAAACATCTCCCAACACTGTGCCTATGAAGAGCACAAGATCTTTCCTTATCATATTTCAAGTTTCTCCTGCAAAGAAAAATAATATTCAAAACTTGAAGGGGAAAGACACTTTTTTGGACCATAACTCCCTGAATCCCACAATTAGCACAGCTCCCTGAAAAGGTGTTCACATTATATTAGGATCTTCTTGTTCTTCCTGACTTCACACTTATCATTCTTGGCTTCTTTCCATCCAGTTCCATAAGGATAGCTCAGCTTCCACGTGCTCTATATGAATTACCCAACCCTCCCTGTCATATCCTTTGCACTCAATACCCCCTTCTTATCCTTGTGGTTTTGGCAGAAACTCCACCCCAATTTCTACAGCTCCAATCAGTTACTAGGTGGCTTTGGTCAGCACCCAATCACCATTGCCAGGTATGTAAGGCAGGGAATACAAAGTGGTAACAATGTGCTGAGTCAAAGTCATCCAAGGCACTTATCAAAGAAACACATAAAGTGCCTGAGACTTCTTCCCAGCAAGCCAGAACTAAAGGAGCAGAGGAACAGGCTGAGGAGGAACACATCTGCAGCAATGGAAAGAGGTACCAAACACAAAAGGAGATTAGATGATATATAGCTTGCTTAGAGCCTGGTGACTAACTACTTTTTGGACTATAATTCCTAGAATCTTCCAGCCATAGAGATGTTGGTTGATGAGTCTGGAACTGGTAGTCCAAAAAGTAAGCTTTCTACATGGATGCTAGGCATAGCCCAACTGGAACTTGAGGAGACTAGCTGCAAGGAGAGCTGCAAAGAAGGTCTTCTTCTAATCTAAGCAATTCTTTTTATGTGATGAGAGATTCAAATGGGCATGAGACTGGATGCAAGCAGTGGTTGTGGGGTTGTTGTGCACTGAATGAGTCAGAGAAAAGCAACTGGTTGTGTATTTCAGCTCTTTTTATCTGATCTGAGAGACAAAGGGTTCCCATCCCTGCTTCAGTCACAGGAAGTCATTGCAAACTGTTATACATTATTTTGTCTTGAGGTTTTTAGCTGTAAAATGGGAATAAGGAACATTCCCATAGGATCCAATAGGCATCACATGGAAATGATTTTGCATGGCCTGGCCCTTATGGCTCAACTGCATAGCTAGATACATTCTAAGGACTTTTGTTCATTGTTGCCAGGAAATACAGAGACAACAAGGCATCAAAATGTGTTGTGTCAATAGCCATGTAAACAAATTGTATTCCACCCTTCAAATTAAAATTTATCCAGGGTGGCTTACAGAAACTGTCAGTGTCATAGTTTAATTGACAATGACAGCATTAAGTCATTATACAGACGATTAAGAATGTCTTTATAGAAGAAGGCAAGAACACAGAAATATATCAAGATACAAAGGCATCTGCTTATTGATTTTGAGGTAACTTCCTTTCCAGTGGGAGGTTCGGAGAGCAGTGACAAGGGAGAGGACCTTCTCAGTTGTGACTCCCTAACACTCTTGAAAAGAAGGGTATATACTGCTCAGTCCCAGTTTTGTCATTCCTTTCATGCTAGGTCAAGAGGTTCTTCTACTTCCAGGCTGCGGATGCATATAATGGTCTTGTTTTTCAAGACTGATATTATGTCAACTGATTAGCTTTATGATTTGTTGTCCTTAGATATTGTTTTTATATTACAGGCACAGGGTTTTCTATTCTTGATTTTCAACAATGGATCTTAATATAAGTGCTGATGTAGCAAGTTCCCACTTGTTTTGAGAGTCGTAGAAACACTTTGAAGTGTAGGATATGCCTTTGAGTCTTCCTCAAATCCATGCTCTCCTCAGAATTGTCCCTCAGCAAAATTATGGGCCTACATAGGTGTTGCTTACTGGAGTATCTGAAATAGCAAATGCTCGTGTAAATTAGCATACTGCCTTTAGCAATCAAAATTAATTTCTAAATACAATTTTTGTGATTAACCCTCAGTTTCTGTTTAAACTACACTAACTCCAATTCCCAGACGTTCCCCTTCTTTTTATGCTGGCTGGCTGACTGGCTTGTCACATACCATATCAAACCACAATTATTGACTTTGTATTTGTCAGCCACTTTGTAGAATTCCCAATGGTTACAAGGAAGGGTATAAACTGGGCTTAAGAAGTATAATGATCCAAAACAACAGTTTCCATTTTAGACAAAGGCAAAGACAGAAGCAGTCCATCTGTAAACTGCTAAGTCCATGGGCATTCTGAAAACTGATATAGATCATAGGATCATGGAAGAGACCATAAGGGCCATCCAGTCCAACCCCCTGCCATGCAGGAAGATACAATCAAAGCACTCTCAACAGATAGCCATCCAGCTTCAGTTTAAAAACCTCCAGAGAAGGAGACTCCATTACACTCTGAGGCAGCATATTCTACTGTCTAACAGCTCTTACTGTCAGGAAGGTCTTCCTAATGTTTAGGTAGAGTCTCTTTTCCTGTAGTTTGAATCCATTGTTCCATGTCCTATTCTTTGGAGCAGCAGAAAACAAGCTTTCTCCATCCTCAATATGACACCAACTATTTAAACAAGGCTATCATATAACTTCTTAACCTTCTCTTCTCCAGGCTAAACATACCCAGCTCCCTAAGTTGTTCCTCACAATGGTTTTCAAACCTTTCACCATTTTGGTCACCTTCCTCTGGAGGTGCGCTAAATGGCACACAGCAATGGCTACTAGTTGTCCTGTTATGAGCAAATGTTTGGGAAAGGACGAATTTCCTACTTGCATTTATTTTAGGGGAGAAATTATAATTCTTGTACATTTGTGCCTTTGCATCTGGCAGAATGAAAACACATTTTTGCACTTGGCGATATTGTTTACTTTTGAGATAAACCTGGAATAATTTCATACCTACTAATTCAAATTAATTTTTCAAAATTCTTAATTCATACTAAGAATACTAATATTTGTTATTGTCCTGGTAAAGAGTAATTTGATAATGTAAAGTAATGTGAACAACAGGGCAATAGATTGTTAGAAGATGACTAATATTGAATGCACATCCATATAGAACACTAATAAATTCTCCTAAGCATTTACAAATCGACATGTGAAACTGAGTGTAGTAGCCTTGGATAACATTGTATCCACTAATAATTTCAATTTTGTTAAAGATCTATCCTTTTCTCTCTCATTTGCCTACATAAATACATTTGTAAATATAAAATAAAAACATACAAGCAAATAGATGTTAAGTGTTCAGTATACAGTATAAATATATTAACATCTGCACAAATTTGATATTTTTCACTTTGAGTTTAATCACAGTTTGAATATGTAACTGAAACTGAATTAAATTAACACAAAGCAGTAGTCCAAGAAAGCGTATGGCACCATGCTTTTTTTTAGTCTTTGAGGTCCACCTTTCTAAAATTAAGTGTAACATGTTTACTATTTCAATGAAAATTAATCTATCCCAGGTTAAAGTTACCAGGGTGCTATAATTGCCAGACTTTCTATTTTAATTCAACAAATTGTCTTTTTCCGAGGCACTTTAAAGTCTAATGAAATGATTTTGGCATAAGCTTCAAGGACTGAAGCCCCTTGCTGTGTTCTATATTCAGTACATTTAGTGTGTCAAGGTGATAAAACCACCCCAATAAATAAAATTCAGGAAATTAATTATCTCACAATGGAAACAACAGAAAGTCTAGTGGGATCTTAAAGACTGACTAATATGTTAGTGTTTAGGGTGCCCTAAATAAAAAAATGATAGGCCTAAATATCATGAAGGCACCATATCCCATCTAACCTTGGAAGCGGAGCCCTGGTTAGTACTTGTTTGGGAGAATGCCAAGGAATTGCAGATACTGCAGGGTAAATTTCAGAAGAACACAATAGCAAATCATCTCTGAGTACAGTTTGCCTAAAACAACCCTATGAAATTCATGAGGCTGCCATAGGTCAACCTGAAGACACAAATAAAGAAATAACATCCTCACTATGAGCCTGCTGTGGTCCTGCTAAACAAGGCTCATTTGCCTGGACATGGTGCCATGATTACATCCATAATCTCCTAGATATTAAGGCACTCAGGAGCTATATCCAATCCTACGGAGGAAAACAGTTACAAAATAAGCTAACATGGTCCCGGGAAACAGTTTTTCAGTGATGTCTGGCAATCCATGTAAGTGCTGTCTCTTTGACAGGTGCGGAGGTCTGGTTACCTGAAAGAGCTACAGGTTGAGAGAGATGCTAGTGCTCCAAGAAAAGGATGTCTCAGCTTATTCTGCTAGCTCATATTGTCTACAAGAGTTGGAAAAGTTTATTTTTGGACTATAGCTCCCAGAATTTCTCAACCAGCATGATTATGCTTGCTGGGATTTATAGTTCCAAAATGAAAATTTCCAGGCTCCATTTCCTACATTTCTTGCAAGTCTTGGTATGAGTAATGTGTTAGAGGCTATTTGGCTTGGGTTATGATCCTGAAAACTCTTGACATGGGGGTAGGTGTTCTGTATATTTACTTTCATTTTAATTTTGTTTTAAATAATTCTGTGCCACATGTCAGGCCAAAATCTTCCCAAGGCAGTTCACATGAGTAACCATAAAACACTTCCACTTGGATTTGCCTTTGAGTCAGTTGATTTAGGATTGTGTTGAGGGGGAAAAAGCAGTACATCATACTATAATATCCTATCAGCCTGAGGGGAAATTTTGAGCTTCATCTGTAGAAATTATGTAGACATTATGACAGCCCTATAATTATCCATGTTGTTTACACTTGGAAAATATATTGTAAAACATGCAACATCACACAGTCTCCTGGCATCTGCCCCCACAGTGAAACATTATCAGGCAGGGATCCATGCCAAGTTCTTCCTTGCTCATTTTAACTCCTGTTGGCTAAACAGCCTCTCCTTCTTCCTTGAAATGCCTGTACAGCAGTGACAACTAGTGGCCCCCAGGTTAGTGGGATGTTTCAGCACCTTGGATAGTGTCTTTAAATTTTGGATTACAGACCAGAGTAGATTCACTACCCCACTCACACAATTATAAAGCCAGGTTGGCAGGAGAAAACATCCATCTTTCAGCTGTAATGTTGCTCTGAATCAGCCCTTCCTCTCTACCTGATTGTGCCCCTTCTGCTGAAAAACAACAACTTTTTTTCTGCTTTGCGCATGGAAGATTCTAGGTTCACTCTTCCAGTATCTCTAATTAAAAGGTTCTCTCAGGTAACAGACCTAAGGAAGGCCACTGTCCCAAAGGACTGGTGCTGGTTGGGGATGCATGAGGACTGGTTTCATAGGCCCAGGAAACAGCATAAGAGAAACCGCAAAGTATAAGAAGGAAATGAAAGGGAGATAGTTGGTATCAGATGAGATGGAAAACTGCTATAAGTATTGTGACAAGAAGCAGAGCCTTGGCTACTTCATGAACTCCTGATTTAAATATGACAACTGTTTTTCTGAGTCAGATTAAAGTCTATCTGGTGTGGTATTCTGCTTCCAACAATAACTAACCAAAATTTTGTGGTAGCTAACACAAAGTATATGGAAGTGGGAATGGGTGGAACCATCTGTCTCTAGTAGCGATAACTACATTCAGATCTGCATGTTGTAGTCTGGTGAGACAGGTTGGAAGTGACGTCTTATAAGCAGTTAATTTCTCTGTAATGCACTACTTCGGGGGTGAAGCAAGGGCTTAACAATTTATTATTATTATTATTATTATTATTATTATTATTATTATTATTATTATTATTATTATTATATTTGCTTAATCAGTATAAACCCCACATTTCTCCCACTATGGGACCCAAGATACAACAATTTAAAAGAAAAGTTTATAAAAAAAAGTTCTTTTAGAAAAGTTGTATGTGTGTACCTTCAAATTGCCTGTAGACTTATGGTGACCCCCATGAATTTTGTGGTGTTTTCTTAAGCAAAGAATAGTCTGAGGTGGTTTTGCTATTTCCTTCCTCTGAAATATAGCCTACAGCACCTGGTATTTGTTGGTGTTCTCCCATCCAAGTACTAACCAAGAATGACCCTGCTTAGTTTTTAAGATCAGACGGATCTGGTACTTTAGGGTATTTAGGCCACAGCTATTACAAAAGTTAAAAACAATTAATATAGTTCTATTAAAGGCATGTAGTTAAGAAGAGTTTAAAATACATTGAAATTCAAAACATACAACAAGACATACAAAACATACAAAAGCACAGCATAGCACTTTCAAACACAGTCCTGCCATCTGATTAAAAATCAAAGAACGTGTTTAAATAGTAAGGTCTTAGCTTGCTGGGAGAGTGAAAACAAGGGCGAATCAGACTTTTTCAGTGAAAAACAATTTCATACCTGGGAGCAGTCACTGGGAAAGTCTTTTTTTCTTTTTTAAGAGCTTTTAAGCATTAATGCTAGTATGTTATTTGATGCTTTAAAAATTCCTTTTAAAAGTTTTCTTGGGAGAAGTTGTTTTATTTATTTATTTGCTATGCTGGAGTTTTTACCTTTTTAAAAATAAAAAATAGTCTTTTAAAAGATTAAATATTATGGAAGAAAACACAATGTTTGTAAAATAATGAGCAATGTTGACATGCTGATTAAAACAGACATTCCCATACAAACTGTAACAAACAATATGTTAGGTTTTAAAAATATCATTCCAAGCACACCTTTAGGATTAGTACAGACCAGGTCCACAAGCCACTTCCTGTTCAGCCTTAACTGGTCTCTAGTCTCTGATATTTGGAGACACATTTACAGGCATAATAATAATAATAATAATAATAATAATAATAATAATAATAATAATTTATAAACCACTATTCCGTGTTGATCATAGCGGTATACAGGTAAAAATTGCAATATCAAATACAAAATACAGGATAAAAAATGCAATACATAAATAAAACTTGAATAAAAACATTTCAGAATACAGATTAAAACCATACATCAAATGTCTTTGGACATAAAGATTCAATGTAGCTATCTTGCCAAGCAACCCCTGATAAACTAAACCCCATTGATTTTATCCCGCAACAAAACAAAACAAAAACATCCAAGTTGTGGGACCATGCTGGCTAGTGGATTGCAGTTGTGATCCAAAATAGCAACTTTTCCAAGCTCTTGACCGGACACTTCAATTTCTGAGCCTTACAAGTCTCAGAATTGGGGGATGGAAACAGTTTGCTTTAGCCAGACTGCTTCTTCATAGCTGTGTGCTTTGCTACTTCAAGACTAGTTTGGCCAGTTCTCAAGCAGGTAGAATTACAATAATCTCCAAATGTGACCAGGACAGCATCTCCTTGTGACACATAATATGGGCAGCATCCTTGGTCAGGGACGTAGCCAAGGGTGGGGTTCTTGGGGTCCGGACCCCCCCTTCCATTAGATAAAATGAATGGTGCGTGCTGCTGCGCCATCGCACCCAAGCCCCATTATAATGGTGGCACTTAGCCTGGACCTCCCCTTCCCAAAATCTTGGCTACGTCCCTGCCTTGGTTACTAAATGCAAAGCTGGGACATTCACTGCACACTCAGTCCCAATTCATAAGATTCTTGAAATGTATGAAGGCCTCAATAATTTTCCATTCTCTTCAGGCAGGACAGTATTTCCTGCCTTCTGCTAAGAGTTCTGCACACATTATTTTTTATGTATACAAGGAAAATATTTCTTACAGAAGATGGAAGTCTCCAAATTTAGCCAACCACTATGCCCCCTTTATGGATTTTTAGTGTCAGATGCCAAGTCATGTACGGTGGCCATTGGTATTTGCAGATTCCAAGATCCTCCAGAGAATACCAAGATCTGTGGATGTTCAAGTTCCATTAAATACAGTGACATAGTAAAATGGTGTCCCTTATATAAAAGGGCAAAATCAAAGTTTGGTTTTGGGAATTTATATATTTTTCAAATACTTTCAAGCTATGAATGCTTGAATCCATGGATAAAAAATCTATGGATACAGAGGGCTGACTGTATTTCCATGTTCCATAAGGAGGCGGAAAAGGAGGAACAAAGCAATTTATGTGTCCACTCTCATTCACATGGCACACTGACTCACACAAGTTCTTCAATCATGATAGGGCTTAGGCATTTCAGGAACTGCCTTTGATATTGACTAACAACTAAGCAGTATGACAGACAACAAGTCTTATAGAAACAAAACTCAAACACATAGTCATTTGGGACTGCTAGATAATGGGACTGCCATGGGATTTCCAGAAAATAATGTTTAAAATGTACGTTGCAGGGAAGCAGCAGGTTTATACAAGGAGAGGGAAGTGAGGAGAGAGAGAAATCAGCTCCTATTTTGCTTGCACTTGGGAGTTTTCAGCTTTTAATGGAAATTCCATGTATCAGCTGCCAAACTCTTTAAAAAATTGCCAGGGAACAGAACTTGTTTTTAAAGGAAACTTATGCTCATCCCTTTTAGGAGATGTCTGAAAAGGCAACATTGCTCTTAATAGTTGCCCAACATTTTCCAGGAATAAGTGCATGGGCAAATACAGTTTATTTAGGTGGCTACATGAAAGCTGTTTAGATGTTCACCTGAACTCTAGTTCTTATGCATCCCCTCTTCATTTAGGTTTCATATCTTATATCTTTTGTGTTCTTATATTTAATATTAATATAATTAACTTCTACCTAACATTCCATTCTTCCAAAGAATTGTTATGGAAAATATTATAAACTGCCTTGAATGCATTTAGGATTCTCAGCCAGAGAGCACCTCTAGTGCCTTTGACCAAACTACAAATCCCAGGATTCTGTAGGAAGCAGACTATGTCAGTTAAAGTGGAAACATAGCACTATAACTGTGTAATCTGAAAGGGCCCTTGGTGGGGTTGAAATAAATATAACAGAGCTAAAACTGGACACCAGTGAGCCCATGATTAAGAAAACAAAGAGTATAGCCAGGTACTCTATCAATGTTGCTTGATGGAGGAAAGGCTATATAGTATCCAGGTCATACTGATTAGCACACAGGACTATGAAATTACACGACAAATGTAATACAGGATGTGGTGGTGTGCAGATGGGTAAAGTTGTACTGTATCTAGATATTTTACTGACGGAAGCAAAAGAAACCATGTTATCCCCTCCATTCTGTATACAGAATGCTCTGGCACTATGACAGAGCCCAGAAGTCAGCAAGTTAGTTTAAAGCGGACTTCTGGTAATCAAGTTGTGGGTTCAAATGATTGAAAGATCCACAGACTTAAAGATCGAGTGAGGGGACTGAGTGATCCAGTAAGGAGACCTGTTTGGTTGAAGGAAAGACAAAAAAGAGATCTTATATTTGGACAGTTGGCAGAAGTGTGCTGATAATGATGTGTTACAGAGAGAGAATGGTAATCCCTGAGGTAATAGTTTTAGTTGCTGAAGTGTGCCTCTGACTGGCTGCATCCCCACAGCAGAACTAATCAGGTTTGACACCACTTTAACTGCCATCGCTCCATGCTATGGAATTCTGAGAATTGTAGTTTGTTGGGGCACCAGAGCGGAAGTAAAAGTTCTTAAGGTAAACGTTTTGTGTAAATGTAAGGAAATACTGATGGTATGCCTCCCAAGCAAGTAAAACCAACTTTGGAAAGCCCACTTCAAAAGTGGAGGAAATAATTGAGAGTTTAGGGCAGGGGTAGGCAACCTGCGGCCTGTGGGCCAGATGCGGCCCGGCAAGGCCTTGGGACCGGCCCCCGCCCGGTCCTGCCGCTGATTGCCGCCGGAGCCTTTGGCCTCTCGTGTGAGGGTGTGGGGCCTTTGGCCTATCAGGAGGAGGCGGGAAAAGGGGGCAAGCAGCGGGCAAGGGGGGCAATTGTCTATAGAAGCCTCCAAAACATGCATTTATATTAATATATATTTTTTAAAATCAGCAAATTTTTTTGCATGTCCTCCATTTTTTAAAAAAAGTGTCCTCCATTTGAAAATTTTGTCCTACAGTCGTCCCGGTTTATTTATTTAATTAATTTTTAAAATTATTTAATTATTTAATTTTTGGCTTCGGCCCCCTGGTTGTCTGAGGGACAGCAGCCTGGCCCCTGGCTCATAAAGCTTGTCTACCCCTGGTTTAGGGGCTGAACAGACTGCCCCTAAGGGGGGTCCTGTAGCTGCCCCTTTCAGTGCTGATCAGGGCCATGACAACTACATGCCACAGCCCTGATCTGGCTCCTCTTTGAGACACAGAAAGGGTGCCTTTGCCACCATGGCAGCACCTTCTGGTACTCATTTTGGCACTGCATCATCTGGGTGCAGTGCCAAAGGATCCACACACCGTGTGGTCAGGCGCATGGTATGACGGTGGTGTCAGGGCAGTGTTGGGGCATGCCACATCCCCACTCTGCCCTGAGATCAGCATTTATCTATCTGTCGGTGTGCAGAGGCTGTTTAGACACTAACATGCCTGAAATCACAGATAGGGAAAAGTATGAAAAAATAAAATAAAGAACTGAACTGAACTGGCTAGGCTAGCTTTAAGAGAGAAAGAAATGGAAAATGAATATGAGAGTAAGTTAAGAAAAATAGGAGAGAGGAATAAAGAAAGGCAAAGGGCACATGAAACAAAGATGGATGACTTGAACCTGAAGAGAATGAGTTGACAACAAGTTTAACTCCTAAAAATATCAACACCAATGTTTTTCTTTGCCAGGATGGAAACAAATTTCCTAAATACTATAAAGAAGACCAGCCAAGGACAGTGGGAAAGGCACAGTGAAGGAGGCACTAGGCAGACCTGACCCCCCCCCCATGAGACTGGGAGTTAGCTAGTGTTGTGTGTAGTGTGCCAGGAAACAATTGTATGGTTGGAACTAAGTACTAGAACTTGTTAAAGTATTTACTACTAACTTTAGAAAGCCCACTTCAAGGAGAAGACTAAAAGTGGAAGAAATAATAGAGAATTTAGGGGCTGTTATTTTGTTAACTCCGATTCAGATTGTCTTCTTTAACCCTGAATCTAAGGGTGGTCATGTTTACTACAAAGAACACAAGCTAATACACAAACTTGTCCATACACGTCTGGATGCCCAGAAACCCAGTCCAGGAAAGAGGGGAACTGGAGGAAGAAGGGCAGGTGTAGGATTCCCTAGGGGTTGGAACTGTGGGGCCAACCTGGAAGAAGAGATCCATCACATTTATGCATCACCCTTCAGCACACAATGGCTCTCAGAGCCCAGCAAAGAATGGCCAGGCAATTCAGGAGGAACGTGGGCAGAGGACTCCCCACAGCTGCCCTCCCCCAAACATCTGCTAGCTGAAGTGGCTGCCTCTTTCTGCCTAATGGTAGGAATGGCTCTGGGTGCAGAAATGGCATTTTTGGTAGAGAACAAGAATCATGGCTGTTGGCAGGCACATTGATATTGCCTGAGACTGCTTCACACCCGTCTTATTTTGCCATCCAAACCAGCTTTGGGTTGAAGATAAAGACATTGAGCCGTTTGTTGTTGTTGTTATTGTTAACTGCCTTTGAGTTGACTTCAATTCATGGTGACCCTATGAGTGAGAAACCTTGAAGCCCCCATCTCTTCACCTGTTCTGTTCAAGTTCTGCAGGCTCAGGGCCATGGTCTCCTTGATTGAATTTATCCATCTAGTATGCAGCCTTCCTCTCTTTCTGCTACCCTCCACCTTTCCTAACATCATTGTCTCTTCCTATAAATTGTGTCTTCTCATTATGTGGCCAACGTACAACAGCCTCAGTTTGATCATTCTTGACTTTCAGGGAGAGCTCAGGTCTGATCTGTTCTAGTACCCATTTGTTTGATTTTCTGACTGGTCAAGGTGTTCTCAGCACTCTTCTCCAGCACCACATCTCAAATGAGTTGAAATTCATGTACTCTTAAAGTGCTACTATTCCACTTTGACTCCTCTAGCTGCCTCCTGTTGCATTCTGGGATTTGCAGTTTTAAGGAGTGGTATTTAGAATTCTCAGGCAAAGAAGTTCTCTGCCTGAGAATTCTAAATACCCCTCCTTAAAACTGCCAATCCCAGAATGCAACAGGAGGCAGCTAGAGGAGTCAAAGTGGAATAGTAGCACTTTAAGAGTATAGTGTGATAAACATCTTACTGTCAGCTTTCTTCACTGTCCTTCCATACATGGTGATGTAGAATACAATGGCTTGGACTATGCTTCTGCTTTGTATCTTTGCACTTTAGGATTTTGTCTGGTTCTCCCATAGCTGTCCTCAGTCCTAATATTTTGATTTTTTGACTGCAATTTCTGTTCTGATCAATGATGGATCCAAGGTGTGGAAACTCTTTGACTATTTCTATTTATTTGTTGTCAAGTTTGAATTTATGAAAATCCTCTGTGGTGATTATTTTTGTTTTCTTAAGCAATACAAGCTCAAATGTCTCCTGATAAGACAGTCTTGTTAATAATATTGCCTCCCCTGTTTCTCCCAGCCTTACCATTCAAGTATAAATGAGTCAGATGCACCTCATTTTTTAAACAAAAACCTTGCCATGGCATGTACTGAAAAACCTTTCCAATGACAATACTCAGGATCATTTAAATTGCTTCATACTCTTTAAGTGTCAATAGTGGAAGATCTGTTAATGTGTCAGAATAAGGGCTGTGGCACAACCTTCCCTCTTCAACAAAGGATTTACAACTGTTTTGATTCCATGGGCAAAGCACACCATTAACAGTGGCTGTGATCCACTGATCAAGCACTTTTCAAGAACATAACTTCTTTCCTCTGGGACAGTGGTGGGGAAGACATTTGGCCATGCAGGAGCTTCTTGAAGTTAAAGCCTTAAACTTGTTGAAGACTAACAATTCTCCCTCCTGACCTAGGAGGAGGTAAGCACTTGGCATTCTTAGCCAAAAACATAGCAGAGAATACATCTGGAAGCACCTGCAACTGTTCTTATAAACCAGGGAGAGCACACTTAACTATTTTCTTATCTCTTTCTAGCTGGTGAAGTAGTGCAAAGCATATTCTCAGGACAGTGGGATGTAAGACAACACCAAGAAGTTCAAAACCAAGGTGAAGGCACACAGCATGCAATTTCCATAACTCAGGAAATAGAACAGCACACACTCCAGGAAGTTCCCCTCCAAAATGAAGTCACACAGAATGCTCCATCTGGAGAACAACAAAGTGTAAGAAACCGCCTAAGGGTTCCTGGAGTTTGCAACCATAGTGGTGGTGTACAGATTATCCCTGGAGGGCAGCGGAATACAAATACAAGACAGCACAGACTCCAGGACGTTCCTAGACAAAGCGACAACAAGCAGAATAGTACCTTATCCAGGTAAGGAACTGATATTGCATAAGGTTAGGAAGATTCTCTCAGGATTAATGGACTATTGTTTTCTATTCGGTTCACACATTCAGATAGATCAACTCTAGTAAATGTTGCATAGGATCACAGCCCACAGAGGAATGAGGAAGAGGGAGAAAGCCAAGTGAATGGGTATTGATTTGGATCTGATTTGGGATAATTTTGTGTTATTTTGTGTCTTCAAGTCATTTCTGATTTCTGATTACCCTAAGGTAAATCCATTATATGGTAAGATTTGTTCAGAAAAAGTTTCCTCTTGTTCTTGTTTTCCTCTGAAGCTGAGATAATGTGACTTACTCGAGATCAGCTAGTGGGTTTCAGCAGCCAAGTGGGGATTCAAACTCTGGTTTCCCAGCATCCTAGTATAATGCTCCTACGTTCACTGCACCACACTGGCTCCTGGGACAATTTAGCCAACCATTTTCTACCCTGGACATTCTAAACTATAACAGTGATTTAACAGGGAAAAGTTCAGCATAAGTGTCCGCCCATCATTGCAGATTTGTTCTTGAAAAAATAGTTCATGCCTGCTGTTGTAAAAAAGGCACATGGCCTTGCCCAGGAAGATTAACAACAAGTTACCCTCTGCTTGTTCAACCAGAAACTAAATGAAAAGGGTTTAGGGATATAACTTTCTCTCAGACCTACTTTCCTATTTGTCAAATGGGAATAATAATGATTTCCCATTTGGGAGGAAGTCAGAATATCAAGTCAATAATTAAATAAAATATTTCCTAGGAAGATTAATACAAACATAATAGAAGCACTTGTATTTTAAAAAACATAATCTTGAATATAGAGTGAATTAAACCCATTGAACTCAGTAGCAATTCATCTGAGAAAATCTGTGTAGGATTGAGTTTTTCTGCTTACATTTACTATAAAGTTATTAATAAATAATTAAGGATAGTGGATACACAATACATGTCAAATCTAAGATCTAAAACTTAATTTAACTCTTTTGTTTTTTTTAATTTAAAAAAAGCAACAAGTGATCAGTCTTTGTGGTATGGAAAAAAAACCTTGAACATTTGCTAACAGTGTCTGTCAGAGGTCTGTAGTGTAGGCATAAAGATTTTCAGAGTGAAAAGTGGCAACTGACAGGAGTATTGTACTGTCTATCATGCAGAGTTCCCTTCTCCTTGTCTTCAGCCTTCCCATCTGCTCTCTTAAGTCAATGATCATCCTTCTACTTCTTAGCTATCTGTTCCAATATAATTCAAATTGGCTGTTGCCTTCCTACTGTCAATAAACTGATCACAACATTGCAACAAGCATTAGGATTCTGTAGGATGTTGCTATGGCAAATAAAGTGAAATTATAGTGCAAACATTGTGTAGTGTGAAAGGGCCACTGTCTGTTTGCTCCATGTGGACTCTAAGACTTTTGTCTTTGGCAATGGTGACAACACAGCTGTTAGCAAAAATATATTCCAATGCAGATTGTGCTTCTCCACAGACATTGTGAAAACCAATGGGTTTACACCACCCAAAGTTCACACTGGGAAGATCCTTGTAATTTTTGCAAATCCTGTGGCTGATTTTTATTACTTAGGAATCAATATTCAAATAATTATTAATTGTGTTGCCTCTGTTGGCTTGGGACAGTCAGTCTCACCGAATGTCTAGCCACTGGCAAAATATTGCATTGTTTAAGTATATCAGTTGTGTATCGGCTGCTTGTTGTTCAACACAAGGGCTCAGCCTTGACATACGTAACATATCCCTATCCATCTTTGAACTTTCTAGTTGAGTAATCACAAACTGGGATTACAGGGGAAATATGACAATCTCAGGGTTTAAATCAGGTTTAAACACTTGACCCAAATTCCAGATGTTATTTCCATCATTTTAGAGGGATTATAGCATGCATCTTGGTCAGAAGTAGGGTGGGTTAAGTGTGCCAGGCTCCGCACACAAGTCTGGGGTGGTCCAGCTCCTCATAAAATGCAGCTACCCACAGCTGACCTCAGTGAAATTTTGGGAGGAGAGTTTCAAATATGACAATCAGCAAGGAGGGTGAGTTCAACATCTAATCTTGTCTGGTTTTGGAAGCTAAGCACGGTTGGGCCTGGTTAATACCTGGGAGGGAGAATATCAGGAATCTCCATTTAAACTAAGAAAAAGAACCTTTCTGAAGCTCTGGAGAGCTGCCAGTCAGAGTCAATAATAACTAAGCTCAGTGTTTCCTTTGCTTCCTCTGTTCCTCTGGTCAGGGCAATTTTGTGTACACAAGGGCAGCTACAGAGCTGTCATGGTATAGGGGTTTGAGCACTGGTCTATGACTCAGACTAGAGTTTGAATCCCCACTTGGCCATGGAAACCCACTGGGTGACTTTGGGTGAGTCACATATTCTAAGCTTCAGAAAATGCTGTGTTAAGATCATCTTAGTGTCACCAGCAGTCAGAAATGACCTGAAGGCACAAACAACTTTAATACAGAGCTAGAACTTGAAACAAAAATCTGTGCATAAATGTCCTTCTCTAATCATGCATACTTACAGAATCCAGTTCAATGAGATCTTGATGCCCATGTAAGAGTTCATAATCTACATGAAGAATCCACTCAAAATCCCCAAAATATTACATGTACAAATGATACATGGGGGTTTCATTGGAGTAATTAATCACCTACTTCAATGTATTCATCAGCTGGGATGCAGCACCCATTTCCTTCAACCCCAGCCACAACCTAACCTTTCCAGTTGTGTATTAAAGTGGTAGGTAAGAAGACTGGGAGATAGGAATTTAAAATCTGCAGTAAAGCAATGTTTTGCATTAGGACCAAGTAAAATGTCACTATGGCCTGAGCAAACAATATAAATTCAACAAACTTCTTCAGATAGGTTAGATTGCCATCTAAACTCTTATAGCACAATCCTGTTCATGTTTATTGAGAAGCAAATCCTGCTGTGTTCAGTGGGAGCTTGCTCCTAAGTCTGAATCGGATTGCAGCTTTACCGTACAATTTATGCATTACTACACAGAAAGCAGTAACTGTAGTTTCTTGTAATATGTTACTTCTAAGCTATAAGCATGACCATTGATAGGGGTTATGAGAATGTACTGTATTCTAAACACATCTGCTGGGTGGCTTCCCAGCCTGGTTAAATTTTTTGTTGAATAGCTTCCCCCCAAATCAATCCTTTTTATGCTTGCTTGCTTGCTTGCTTCTTTGCATGCCTTGTACTATTTCTACAAAAGATCCTGTGTCACTGCTTACATCTTTTGCATTTCCTCCTTCCTTCATTTCCCCATTCTAAAGGGCCCCGGAGGAGATTTCCCACTTGGTTTCAGCGGCTCCTTGTTAACATAAAGATGAATAATATAACAAATATACATACCTCCAATGACACATACTAGGGTTTATCTTGCCTTTCCTGAATGTCCATCTGCTGTACTCATATAAATGGAATAAGAGTTTCCATCCTTCAGATGCATTTTTTAAATGATATAATCATCATCATAATCTCCCCTCGTGATGTGAAGGGTTGCTAGTTCTTTGAATTAATGAATAACAACAAGGGTATAATTATGTAAATATGACACAAGTCAGAAAATGTTAATCTCTAGGTTGTTTAGGGCTGAACTGAAGGCAGGTAGAAGGTCATAAATGCTGTAAAAGCAGGGAAGCCTTAGGGAATGGAGCAGTGGAGGAGATAATAGAGTTTATCACATGGGGGAAACCCTGTGCAAAAACAGGATTTAAAAGCTGGAAAAAAACTGCAAAAATGGGTTGATTTTCACACATGTCATTGTTAAACTGGTGTTAACCCGAATGGAAAGTAGACAAAAGCCACTCCTTTTTACTTTCGGGATTTTCCTAAAGTAAAAAGATTTTCCATCTACCTTCTGTTCAGGTTAACACCACTTAAATGACGACGTCATGTGAAATTAACCTGCGTTCTTTCTAACTTAAACCCCTGTTTCTGCACAGGATTTCCCCTGTGAGATAAACTCCATTGATAGCAAGAGGAGATTAGGAACAAATGGGGTTATCCACAGTATGTTTGTTGACACACAGATCTACTGGTGCTCACAGTTAAAAAGTGTTATACAGCTATTCTGTTTTTTTTTTTCCTTAATGGATTTGCTCTGGTTAAAAATTTGAAAAAAGAAAAACTAATGACATCATCATTCAGACCTTCCATCAACTTCCATGATCATGGCATTGTGACCACGCTTCAGAAGCCTTGGATGGAAGTACTTGAAAGGTTTGAATAATGATGTCATCAGTTTTTCTTTTTTCAAAATTTTAACCAGAGAAAATGATTGGGTTTCTAGTGCTGTTTCTTGCATATATTCCCCTGTGAAATAGTGAGACAGAGAATACTTTTCTCCTTCACTGTGTTCCTTGGTCACAGCAGTTTGAAATTTCCTTTCTCAGATTATTATGCCCAGCTTGCAGACATTGTAGACACTGAAATTCTTTCCTGTTGGGAGCCTGGCTTAACATTTCACTGCTGCTGTCGGGTGGGCAGTTGTTTTGGCAGGAGTTTGTATCTCTTGGAATCCTGTTAAGGAATTAGGATATACAGCATCATTTTGTTGCAAATTCTATTTGTATTCCTATGTGGTTGTTCCAGTTTGTGATGCAATGTCTGGGTATTTTTAGAATTCACAACAAAGCTGTTCTATTCTGAATTAGTATGCACAGGGATCTTGTAGCACCTTTGAGACGGTAACTGAGAGAAATAAATTGGTAGCATAAACATTCATAGATTAAGGTCCTGTGTGCACAAGCCAAAAAATAATTTTAAAAAATCCTTCCTCCATTCCCATGGTGATGATGAATGATTCTATGAATGGTTGCAGGTGGTGGCAGTTGAGGAAGTTGTCTTCAGGAAAGTGAACTTCTGATCAAGCCCAGTGAAGTAGCTGTACTTTCCTGTTCCTGTCTGAAGCTCACCATGATGTCACATTGGCAGGATACAGACCGCCCAAAAAAGGGCAGTCTGCCACCACCTCCATTTCCACTAGTGGGAAGCCTCAGCCTCCAAACGGCGAGGAAAAAGAACCTGCAAAAAGCAGGTTCTTTTTGCATTGCGCTTGCGAAGAGGGCAAATAAATAAATAAATAAAGCAAACAGCAGGAGCCACAAAATGAGTATAGTTGTGGAGGATCCTAGCTTCGGGTATGGGGTTCATATAATTGAGCCATCTTGTGTATGAGTGTAGGAATTTTCTTCTGCAGTATTCTGATTCTGTGAGAACCGTCTTTCTCCTCAGCATAAACCCTTACAAAGGCCTGGTGGACTGCCTACGTACCACATGGCTCTCAGGAACAACACGATCTATAGAGTATCGGAAAGAGCAGTTGGAGGCGTTGGGTCGCTTCTTGGATGAGAGGAAGAGCGATCTCTTCCATGCCCTACAGGAAGATCTGCGCAAAGTAAGTGTGACTATAAACCAAAGATTCTCATGAAACCATACCTTTCCTCCAAGTCAGAGGTACCAGATCAATTGCTGATCGCTTTGGCTCTTGAGCCTGAGGTGGATCTCACCTATACATTTGTTTCTTGTCCTCCCTACAGCCCGCCTTTGAAGCTGAGCTCACAGAAGTTTCCTTTACAAAGAATGAAGTGAATTATGCCCTTAACAACCTGGACTGTTGGATGAAGGATGAATATGTGACCAAAAATCTAGTAAGGAGATCAACTTGGGAGAGGAGGAAATGTGACCTTGCATGTCTGATGGAAGGAAGTTCGACAGGGGCTGTTCTATTTCATTAAAAGGACAGGGTGGATCTCGTATCTTTCCCCTTTTAAAGCAATGTATGCACTCTATCTTGAGCAACTGGGTTGGGTTTATCTTTATCTGGTGTGGATATTGTCTGGGCGTTGTGGATCTGCAATTCCCAGGATTTCTCACCATTGCCGTCCACTAGCTGGGGCTGCTGGGACTTTTATCCCAACAATATCAGAAGTGCTTCATCTATATATTTGTAAAGATGCCAGTATATATCTGCAATTTCCATCAACCCTAGTCAACATAGCATCCATGCTAAAGGATGCAAGGGACTGCAGTCCAACCACAGCTGGAAGGTCATAGATGTCTACTTATGTTTTAGGCAATTATTGTACATTATGCCAAAACTCTCCTTTAGTTTCCTGTATTTATAATGTAAATGTAAAATCTACAAAGTCCAAAATGGAGATTCACCTGAGATTTTGTTGTTCTTCTGAGACAAGCAAGAGCCAAGATCCTGTACTGTTTTAGCATAGCATAAATTTACACCTGTGTAATTAAGCTGGGTCCCATATTATTTAATCAATTGTACAACAGGCACCAAGGCCATAATCTCATCTGCTGTGCAATATTCAGTGATTTCCCCAACCACAAAGTCAAAAGTAAGTGACGGAAGGCTGTGTATTTGCTTGTGGGATGATTAAAATATATGCCTGCATCATCAAAACAGCCAAAACAGAGAGTAAAACAGATTTGTCTTTATGTTATCATGATAAAAGACTACTTTGGAAACTACCCTGACAGTGGACCCTTATTCTCGGGCCAAAAGAGAGCTTTTGCTGCTACAACCTGATTTGTTATTTTTTTTTACACTGCTACACTTGCTTCATGGATGGACTTCTTCTGCTCTCTTCCTTATAGGCCACCAAGCTTGACAGTGCCTTCATCCGCAAGGACCCCTTTGGTGTGGTCCTCATCATTGCAGCTTATAATTACCCCATCAACCTTGCCTTGGTGCCTCTGGTGGGGGCCATTGCAGCTGGTGAGCGAGAAGCTATTTTGAGGGCTTCCATCTCGTGTTGCTCAGCTGAATCCCCACAATCATTTCCCTTGGACTATTGACCTCTTCACAGTTGTGGGCTGGTTAATTGATTGGTTCCAGGGATGGGGTGGGCTTGTATCTCTTCCTACCATGGTAATGTGTCTTTCTTTTCTTCCAGGGAATTGTGTGATTCTGAAACCTTCTGAGATAAGCAGCTGTACCGAAAGGCTCCTTGCTGAAGCACTGCCTTGCTATCTGGATCCAGTGAGTTTATAAGGCCTAATCAGTCTATTGTATTATTTTCATCCAGTTTAACAAACAGAAAAGTTTAGGAAATAAGTGTTCACAGAGTAAAACATCAAAATAGTTTTAATGTCTAAAATATTCTGATGGTGCGATAACAAAGAATTCCCTTACATCAAAATAAGCAGTGTATAAACAGGGCAATACACTGTGCCAAAATGCATAAAAGACAAGGTGTATATAAATTTCCAAAATTCATTAAAAGTAAAAAATATCAAAATATCCAAACACATTTCGACAAGAGTCTTCCTCAGTGGTAAACAAAGCTGTAATGGCAGCAAAACAATTATCCTATTGCCAGAGAGTCATCCAGTACAAGTAAGCAGGATAAATCAGGCTTACAGTAATTCTGTATCCTGGATGCTTATTTTGATGTAAGGAAAATCTTTGTTGTTGCATCATCAGAATATTTTAGGCATTAAAACTATTTTTATGTTTTACTCTGTGAACACTTCTTTCCTAGACCTTTCTGTTTGTTATACTGTTTCGTTTTTGGTTTAGGCTAACATTTTGTTGTCTTGATCAGTTCATTGTTGGTGTTATTTTCATCCAGATATTTCACTTGCCTACATTCCCATCCTGTCAGACATTTATTTATTTAATTCATTTATATCTCACCTTTCTCCCAATAATGGGACTCAAGGCAGCTGGAAACATAGTTAGAAACAATACAGATTAAAATTATGGAAAATTTTAATGACTGATAAAAATATCAATATTTGTTACTCAAAAAGTGATTAAACAATTTATAAAGTTAAAACATTAAATGTTAAAAACATTAAAAATCATTAAAAAAAATAAAAACCTTAAAAACAGCGCCACATAGGATGAGAGGAAGAGCGATCTCTTCCATGCCTTACAGGAAAATTTGCATAAAGTGAGTATGACTATATACCAAAGGTTCTCATGAGACCATACCTCTTCTCCAAGTCAGAGGCACCAGATCAATTGCTGCACGCTTTGGCTCTTGAGCCTGAGATGGATCTCACCAATGCATTTTTGCCTGCCATCCCTACAGCCCACATAACATTAGAATCCTATCCTTTACAAACCTAATTTTGCTTGATAGAGGGAGAGCAAGGACAGGGCTATCCTGGCCCCTCTAGGGAGGGAGCTCCAAAGTCTGAGAGCAGCCACTGAGAAGGCCCTCTCCCTTGTTCCCACCTAACAGGGCTTGGAAAGTGGTGGGACAGAGAGAAGAACCACTCCAGATGATCATAGTACTCTAAGAGGCTTGTACAAGGAGATATAATTCTTCAAGTAACTGGACCCAAATCATATAGGCTTTATGGGTCAAAACCCAAACTTTGAATTGTACCTGGATATGGGCCAGTAGCCCGTGGAGCTGTTGTAACCAGTGTTGCCAACAAGCCTTGAAGATATTCCTTGGAATATTTTACCAAAATCCAAAATCCCTGGAATTCCCCAATATTTACCAGAATATTCAGTCAAAATCCCTGGAAAGAAATTAATTAAATTCTCCAGGTTCTGGGGAATTAATTACCTTGAAATTCCTGGTTGTAACATGGGCATTGTGTATTCCCTGTAGCCAGCCCTAGGTCCACAACACATTGTATGAGACCACTTTAACTGCCCTGGCTCAATGCTAGAGAATCCTGGAAAATGTCATTTATTGTGACACCAGAGCTCTCTGACAGAGGCAGCCAAATGTTTCACGAAACTACAGTTCCCACTGGATTATTGGATTATTTCTGCAGTGTGTTTGGGGAGATTATCATACAGCTAAATAAAGTGTTGTACAGCTGCCGAATTCAATCCTCATTTGAGCTGCATGCTCCTCAAAACCACCATCCAGGTACAGCCCAGCTCCAATGAGGGTCCGTGAACTCACTTTGGTGGCCATTTTTTCAAAGTTGGGAGCATTCACTAACAGAGGCTGCTAGCAAGAAGCCACATACTATTCCAGTATTGTTAGCTCCTGACCTGCTTTGATCATCCTCAAATGATCCTGGGGATGAAATAGGCAGGGCTTCTAAATCACAGTGACCTAAAAGCTGGGCTTGTAATTCCTAACAGCCTACTAATCAGAAATAAAAAAGGCCTGCCTCATTTCCTTACTGTAACGCAGAAGAATTAATGATATACAGGTGGTGAATTAAATATAAATGGAGGAAAAGAGTTTGTATTAGATCAAGGGTAGAAACTGAGCAGCCATGTAAGTATTGTTGAACTTCAATTCCCAGCATTTCTCACCATTGGCTGTGTGGTTACAGCTGCTGGGAGCTGCAGTTTAACAACGCTGGAAGGCTGTTCAGTTCTACCCATGCATTTTATTTGAAAACCAAACATTGTGTTCTTCTTAATCTTAAGAATTCAAGGATGCTGTAAGGATTTGAGTACCTACTACATAGGTTTGTTTTCTCTGTATGGAAGTCAACCTTCTCCCCTTCCCCCCTCTTCCACAGGAAACCTTTGCTGTGGTGACAGGAGGACAAGAAGAGACAACAAAATTATTGGAAAACAAGTTTGATTACATCTTCTTTACAGGTGACCTCACCTTTTAAATCTCTGTTGTTCTATTTCCCTATAAAATAAAGTGTTTTGAACATTGCATTTCTGCCTGCAATCTTACAGGTTAATTGATCAAATTCAAAGTTCACAGATAGGATATTCTGAAATGATCCCAAAAATATGTGTTAAATATACTTGAGCAGAGTTGTATTGTCAGTAATTAGTACAAATTAATTTAGTCCCCAATACTAGTGTGTATGGAGTTTAATGCACTGCTTTTAAAAAATGGCTTACCTCTCCTGAGTTGAATTCTAATTCGGGAGCAGGTAGGTTCTCTTGCATGTAATTCGCCACCGAATCTGCTGGCCAAATACAGCCCGGCTGCATCTGGAGTCCCAGGTGCACTCAGCAAGCCACTTTTCAAAGTCTGGAGTTTTCCAACTTTGGAAAAGCAGCTTACTGAGTGCTCCTGGGACCGGACTGCAGCCAGGCTGTATTCAGATGGTGGATTCGGCAGTGAATGAGACTATGTGCGAAAGGGATCTAGGAGTCCAAGTAGACCACAAATTGAACATGAGTCAACAGTGCGATGCGGCAGCTACCAAGGCCAATGTGATTTTAGGCTGCATCAATAGAAGTACAGTGGCGCCTCCGCATACGCGGTCTTTTTATAGGCGGCTTTGAGCATAGGCGCTCAAAGCCGCCGGCGCGCGTGGGGCAGAAGGGGCGGCGCATCAAATTCAATTGAATGGGTGTGCACACCCGTTGCGCCTCGCGCGCCGCCGCGCACAAGCCCCATTGGAAACAATGGGGCTCGAGCATAGGCGGATTTTTTTATATGCGGAGGGATCCAGAATGGATCCCCTCGTATAATAAGGTTCCACTATATAGTGTCTAGATCCAGGAAGTAATAGTGTCACTCTATTCTGCTCTGGTCAGGTCCCACCTGGAATATTGTGTCCAGTCATGGGCACCACAATTCAAAAAGGATGTTGAAAAACTGGAAATTGTCCAAAGGAGGGTGACTAAAATGGTGAAGGGTCTGGAACCATGCCCTATGTTTTGTTTGTTGTTGTTTTTTATTTATTTATATACCGCTATTCCAAAGATCATAGCGGTGAACAGCAAGTAAGCTAATTAGCAAGTAAGCTATGAGGAACAACTTAGGGAACTGTGTATATTTAGCCTGGAGAAGAGAAGGTTAAGAGGTGATATGATAGCCCTGTTTAAAAAATTGAAGGGATGTCACATTGAGGAGGGAGCTAGCTTGTTTTCTGCTGCTCCAGAGACTAGGACCCAGAGCAATGGATGCAAGCTCCAGGAAAAGAGATTCCACCTCATCATTAGGAGGACTTTCCTGACAGTAAGGGCTGTTCGATAGTGGAGCACACGCCTTCCTCGGAGTGTAGTGGAGTCTCCTTCCCTGGAGGTGTTTAAACAGAGGCTGGATAGCCATCTGTTGAGGATGCTTTGACTGAGATTTCCTGCATGGCAGGGGGTTGGATTGGATGGGCCTTGCAGTATCTTCCAACTTATGAGAGGTGCAAGGAATTTAAATTGCCATTGGTACTGCATGTGTAGTTCGAACACCGTCCTTATGTTCTGTTAGTGAACGGTGTTGGGAATTGCGAGGTTTCAAGCCTAGTAACTAAGATGCAACAACGACCTGTGTGTTGTAAGGGCATGGCTACAGGCCAGCAACAAGCCAAGTGTGTTGTTCATAGGATATGGGCAAATATTTTAATGTTGTTGTTAGTTCTGTTAACACCCATTGCAAAATATGGTGTCAATAAAATACTGTGTTTACTAATTTCTCCCCCTAGACGTTTTGCGGGCCACACTTGTTTAGTATAGGGGTAGTCCCCCGTGCCGTTTTTGCTCTCCCAAGGTAAAGAATCTTCATCTTAAACGAGAGAATGTGGAGTTAGTTTAGTTTAGATGACTGTCAGGGAGAAAATACATATTGCGATCCGACCAGGCGAGTTTCAATTGAACACAGAGAATATAGACCACCAAGGGAGATATATAGCCGCTGAGCTGGATGGGTCTACCATCTAATAGATGGGGAATGGAATGATAGGTTCTTCTCAAGAAACAAGGAACATGTGGGTGAAAAATGAAGTTGGCAGAAGTACTAATAAGAACGGGTGACTTGCTCTGTGTGGCTCGGATACAGTTACGCACACCATCAGCTCCGAAGCAGGTTAGAAACGCACACGTCAAAATGTTTGAGCTGTAGAATTTGTGTAAAGTGGAGCAGTTTTTGTCTGGTCTTCTTGTGGTGTTATCCTCAAAATAGTCTGCATTGTTGAAGAGATCAGCGATCGGGTAGGAGGATAGAGGGGTATTTGGATACGTTTATACATATTAACAACAATGAAAAGCAGTCAAGAGAAACCAGTCAATTTGATGCAAGATCTTTATTACGAAGCAAAATGTGTACTTCTAAAAACAGTAACTGGTGCAAGAAAGGTCAATAAGTCTGTAATCAACAATCAGTGCAAGAATAAGTACCATGAAACCGCAGCAGATGTACTTCTGAGTAACATGCTGAAGGATTGCTAGCGGAAAAAGTGTTTGGATGAAGAGTCGGTGTTTTAGAGTTGGGTAAAGAGCGGTGTAAAGATGAGTTTATACTAGTTCATGTGGGTGGATGTAATTGTTTGTAAAATTAATGTGAATGTTTATCAGTTTAGGCTGGGGGCCTCCGTGGGTCCACTCCATTAGAAAGCACATACAATGTATAAAATAATAAATAAATGAAAAATAAAATACTAGCCAGGAACATGGTGGGAAGTAGGGTTGCTTATAAGCAGTGGACATGATTATAATACATGATAGTGTGGGGACTTGCATAGAAATAGGCAGGTGAGGTGCTTTAACAAACAACCTTTGAAATTAAGTTGATTAAGGACCCAACCTCAAGACATTGACGATGCTGGTGCTCCTTAGAGGAGCATCCTGCAAGTCTCTAAGGAGGTCTTTCTTTAACATAGGATACAATATTATGAAGTGGAGTATCTGTAGTGAGGAGTTAGTCAGTCTTACAAAATCTGGATACTCACAAGACACTAAACCAGAAGTGGCATCATAAAGTGTAGTAAAGGAGAATTAAAATCTCTAGGGTGAACATAGGCAAAGCTGTGTGCTGTGCTCATCTCAACTGAGGACCCTAGTGTGAGAAAACAGTGGTAAAGAAGGCAGAGCACATCGGGGCTGGGGGGAAATGTGGCCCACCTGGTGTTTTGGGTTGTAACCCCCATAAACCAGACAGCAGTCAAAGTGAAGTTGATAGGGGGGGGGTGGTTCAATAAGAAGCTGAAGGATCATGTGTTCTCAACCGATTAAATGTTGGATAGGACTGGTGGTGAGGTAGGTGCTGAAGGAGACAACAGGGTAAAGAAACCAAGATGAGGAGCAAGGCTTTTCAGAAGGCAGTGGTGTCTCGCAGTAAATTAAGGGGAAGGAAGTGGGGGAAGGAACGTCCTCCTCTCAGGTCACAGTACTTGGGCAAAGGTTGTACAATTCAAGGGAGAGCACAGAGAAGGCAATGCCCTGCGCTTGACATCGTAGTAGGAAAGCACAGCCATAAGTGGCGGTGCAGATGGGGTAGCGCACTGTGTTAAGCTTCCAGGCCATACAAACGCAAAGGGAGAGCACGGAGGGAGTGAATGTGTAAAAAGCGACTGACATGGGAGTTGCAAGACACGGATACCTGAAACAAAGAAGAAGAAAGCATCCGTTAAACTGTCATAGGGCAGAACTTTCAGTTCAACGAGAAGCTTGGGTAGTTTGTTGTTTGTCTTTCTCATCAATAGAGGTTCGGTGTGTTGGTACAGAAGTTCCTTCTCCACAGCCCTTGATAGTTCCGGGCAGATGTTTCAGGATTCTGTACCACCTGGGACCTCAGTGGGATGGGGACAAACTTTCGGCTGGTGGGGGACACACAATGCAAAAATGAAAAAAAACAAGCTGAAAGTGGGCTAGACCTCCATTGGTGTTGAAAAAATGGACACTGGAAAAATGGAATAATACGATAAAACACAGCGAAAAGGCAAGGACCGTGAGCGATGCAAAAAGGGTATCATGACTGGTGCAGGTGTCGGGGAGAATCAGTTTTCTTACGTTTTTAAGTGTGTAAGGTATGAAGATCATACAAGTGGTAAGGTTGAAGGCAACACTTTACCACCCTTCCTCGAGCAACGTCTAAGAATGAGCTAGTAGAAGCAAGAAAATCTGCACACCTAAGAGCCACAGGTGGACTGGTTGAAGTCGGGACTAGAATGATAGAGGTCAAGTTCATCCCACTAAGCCATGAAACTCACTGGGTGACCTTAGCAAGTCACACTTTCTCAGCCTCAGAGGAAAGCGATCAAAAAGCCCTTCTGAACAAACCAGTGGAGGTTTTCCTAAGGTCACCAGAAGTAAATGAATTGAAGGGCTGCAACACAAATTGCACCTCTAGGAGTACCTGAGTTATTGCATAAATTAGGCCTATTCTGATTAAATGCACACTGCTATATTGGACACGATATCATATAATTGGTGTCATAGGAAAGTGGGGAGAGTGGTAGGCAGAATAGACACATTCGGCACACCTGACAAATATCCAGATTTCTGAGATATATGGGAATGGGTGGATCCCCTGGGGCAAATGCAGAGCTTTGGGGGAAAAGTTGAACGGAACTCTAGGACCCTCCAAACATCTAGTGTCATGCTCCAGGGGGTTCTGGCAGTTCTGTCAAAAAAACTGATTGGTCCACACACACCCCAGCTTGTCAGCACATAAGATCATTTGAAATGGTAAATTGGCAAACCTTCCACATCATGAACAGTTTGAAAAAATGAGATTATTGGTGAAAAAAAATAGAGCAGTTGGAAGAGGAGGAACTGCAAAAGAGTAAGGAGTGCGGCCAGGGTGGCTGGTGCTACAAACAAAAAGGAATGAAAGAATTACTTGGCCCAGAAGATGCAGAAAAATGCGAGGAGCCTGCCATGGCAGTGGCAGAGTTCTCCGGTGAACAGCCGCAGGTGAATGGCACAAGGGGTTAGTGCAAGTAAATCGCTTTGTGCATTGTGTGCTTAGAGCTGCAAAGTGGGCAAGGGGGGGTTGAAACCTACAAAGCGTGCTACTCCTGGTCAAAAAACAAAACAAGAAAATATCACACGGGGGTTGTAACACACGGAGAGAATCTGAATAATAGCACTGGGGGGATATGACTCCGTCTCCTCTTCTTTCAAAGCGGTACCACACTGTCAGTGAATGGGGAAAACCATCAAGCTCCCATCATGCTAGTCCACGGGTGCAATCAGCTTTGGCAGTTCCAGGAACTGTACATAATTTGTTAAACCATGAGTTTAAAATCACAGATAACTCCAGAATTGTATTTGAGAAAAACAAAACACACACATAGGAACACACATGAAAGGCAGGCTGGGTAAGGACATAGAGCGGAGGCAGGTACGGACGAGCGTGAAGAAAGGGTAGCAACACTGGTGGTGATAATGAAGGACATCAGTGGGGGAGGCGTCCGAACTGGTATGTAAAGGCGCTTCCCGCGGTAACATGAAGCTGTGAAGAATGGGGGTAGTGGTGATAAAGGCCTAAGAAACAGAAAGCTTATCACAGTCTCATAGACTGGAGGAAGGATAAAGCAAAAAGCAGGGGACGAGAGAGTGTGGGATAGTCATACCAATGCTCCAAGGGGAAGAGTCAATGTTGTGTGATCAAGGTAATCGGTGCCACAAAACCCCACGCTGGTGCAGCCAATACGCGATTCACAGGTAGAGATTTTTTTAAAAGAGCACAGGTGTATGAGAAACTCTGGCCTTGATCTGCCAAGGAAGAAATAAGAGTTTTCACGGTAGTAAAAAGGACATTATGACCATGATGAACATACATAAACAAATAGCCAAGTTAATAATATATACATATAAAACAGAAAATCCGCATCTACAATAGTGTAAGATCATGAGATACCCAAATAAAATGATTTTAAACATATATACTGTAAATATACAAAGCCAAATTTGACTGTTTGGTATATTGGACAACTGTAGTCATTCTGCCTTTCCTATTTTTGTCGATTCATATGGACTATCAACATCTTTGTAATGATACTCTTTAATACTGTCATAGGCCACTGTACAGACGGGGCTTTGGCGAAGGCTGGACCAAATTAGGGTTTGAGGGCGGGGGTCTTAAATGGCGTGGCAGGAGCCATTAGTGGTGTGCGTCCATACTCACCCACAAAACAGCGCAACACGCCACACGACCAATCAATGCGCAGGAGGGAGGCAAGGATGGCGTCCGAGTCAGCACAAAGGACACCCAAGAGGTTCTGTTTAGGCCTCACGGAGGTGCACCATTTGTCGGCTGTGGGCTCTATCCGGGGAAGAAAGGGTGGCGACTTTTGCCGCCCTTTCCCCAATTGTACAGTCCACAGTTAATAGATATATCTAATTTTGTGTGATGCGAATTTGTGGGGTTTATGCACTTGGGTTGAGAACCATGCCCCTCTGGAGATTGTGGGTTTAAAGTAACAAAACAGCCCTTCAGTGGGGAAACAGGAGGACTATTCATTTTGTCTGTTCTTCTAAGGTTATGCACTTGATTTTCACTGTTATAAAGGGAACAAATTTGCTCTGCCATTGTATTAATAAAATGAGCACCCAAGGATTTTGTATTCACGGGGATCCTGGAATCAAACCCCACGGAGAACAAGGTCCAACGGTATAATGAGCACAGAAGATGGATGTATCGCTGATGTTAAAACGGCAGTCTCCTCACACAAAAAACATCTCATATATCATGGGAATCGGGTCTAAAAATAAGTATAGGCTCTGTAGTTTAAAAAAAAATAAGGGAAACCGGTTTTTGAATACGTCACCATAATGGGGCACCGGACATCGCTGGCCATAAAGAGGAAGAGGGCCTAAATGAAAGCAACACACGTCTAAAACACTGGAATTATGACCCCAGAGGTGGACGAAGTCCCATCAACCTACCCACAATAGCCAATATGGAGGAAGGGAAGCTGCAAATACACACGCCATCCGATTCTAAAGGAGAACACCAGGGAAAAGGCTGCATAACATGCAGAATGACAAATGGCCATGGAGTGAGGCAAGTTGATTAAAGCAATGAAGATGAAAATAGCAGAAAATTTAAAGTGTGAATGAAGAATAATATACTCATAACCACTAAAGACACGTGCAGTCTTTGGGGGAAGTTGCATTTTTGGACTCAAATGTATTTTTAAAAATAATAACAAAATAATGCAATGTTGGAAAAGCAACTTTCTTTGATAAGAAGGGGTTACTTTTCAGAGGGTTAGAGGCAAAGAGAATATCAAATGACATTTTAAAACCCACGAACATTCTACAGAGACAGGACAATGCCATCTGAATGTGTAAAGTGGGGTTGTGGTCCAGAAAGTTAAGTGAATGAATGTATAATTTCATAGATATATATATATAGAGAAATGTTTTAAGTCTTTAAGACACCACAACTCAAGACTGAGAGGGACCACTGGACCGGAAATTGCGTTTTATTAGATCTCAGAAGAATCTGTACTAAATATACGACAGATTAAATATAATTGGGAACTGGTTTTTTCCCGGCTTATATAATTAGGATTTAAATGCTTTAAAATAACCGCGCCAGTAGAGATGGGGAAATTCTACAGCTTTCGGGCCAAACATCCTGGTGGCAGTGCAAAAGGCACCAGGTGCATATAGGGAAAGACAGTATTCCATTTACCTTTGGACAGAGAGATCGGGCTGGCGACTGTGTAGATATTCACATTATAAGAATGGTACTGGAGACAGTCCGGAGAGGACCTCTGTTACAAATGATTTGAAGCTTGAAAGTAAACTGTAAAGCTTTTTCGCTTTGTGGCGAGTGTGCGTGGGCTGGGTTGTGCTAAGTTTCCAGGACCAAGAAACACGGACAGTGGGCAAGACAGGAGGAGAAAGCATAGGCAGCCAATGGGCGTTCCCTGCAGTTGAGAACCGGATGGCTCAGCAAGTAGCCACAGTGAAGGGTAAGATGGGCCCAAAGACCTCCTCCTGATGACGGCCCCGCCTTCACATCAGCACACTGGGGGGGCTGTGGCGCAGAGATTTCAGAGACGACTGCTCCCTATCCAGGGCTTTAGCAACTCCTGATGCTGCACCTTCGATGATCACAAGTCTACAAAGTGTTTGCATGGTCGTTTAAAACTAGGCAAGAAAAAGAGTGGGCTTCCAGATGGTGGACAACAACTCCATTATCTCCCTATAGCGATGCGCACAAAGGCAGATGGAATGGCAATTCCAATGAACCGGGAAGATCCAGGTTCTTCACCAAACCTTCATAAGAAAGGCTTGCTAAACAATAATACCAATGTCCCCCATCCAACCCTGTCCTTTCCCTCAAAGATCAGGCCACTTGCTCACCAATGTAACGGTCCAATCATGGTTCCACCCAGGTCACTCGTCCACACTCCATCATGCTCGACACCGCCGGAACATGCTCTCATAGGGACTAAGGCCAAAGTCTGTGATCACGGGGGTTGCAGCCATAGAACTCACGGATGGCCTGGCGCAGGCAAGGCATCACCTCTCCTGTGTTTCAATGGTACAGATCACGTAGTGGGTGCAATGCAACGTCTGGCAGCATTTAAGAACTTTCCCCACACATCCGGTTGGCTGCAATTCTTGGAAATTGCAGACTTATCACCGTAGCAGGGATTTTTGCCCCCCCGCTCCAGATCAATGGTGTCAGGTGTTGGGCCGCTGCAGTCAAACAATCTGCCCCACATGGCGGCTCCTGCAGAGGGATGGCAATTGAGGGAAGTCAGAGATCTAAGAGGGTGGCTCCCCAGATGCTGATCCTAGATTTGCATCTAATATATCCAATGCTATGATTATAAAAGAATTAGGACACAGTCTACCGTGCCAACTTAACTCGAACGGTTATCACAAATTTATTCAAATGCCCTGCTAACTAGCAATTAAAATATGTATGCAAAAACATTTCTGCAATTTGTTGCAACAAAATGGTATATTAAAATATGCAAACTGTAATGCAGGCAGAGTTGGGATGCCAGTTTATTAGTAGAATAGTATAAATTACTGTAAACTCAATGGAATAAGTCGAGATAGAAAGTTTTAGATCAAAATGGACCCCAAAAATGACTTTCGGCTGGGTCGAACGTATACACGAGTCAATGTAAGTACGAATTAACCATATAGATATATAGAATAATATGGAGCAACCCCCTTTCTCTGAATAAAAAGACAAAAGCTTAGTCCATACCGTGTAGCACCAAAAAGAAGGATGGATCCCCAGCTACTTCCCATCTATCATATTATGCCTGTCGGCAAAATATTTCTAAGTCTTGGGATCAATTTTTTGTTGCAGTTCCTTTACGTCCTTGTTAATGCCCCTACAAAAAAGTTTTACCCTCAAAACTAGACAGGGGTCAATCAAAATCCATAAGGTTGGCCCCCAAACTGCCCTCAACTTAGAGTCGAGTATATAACGGTAGTAAAGAGTAACTAGTTTTAGGACTAAAGACAGCTGAAGGCACCAGATCCCATGAATCAGGGGTAAGCAAAGCAGGATCAGTCGTTTAGTACTTGAAGGGGATGAACCACCAGGAATACCAGGTGCTGTAGGGTTACATTTCAGACGAGAAGGCAATACCAAACTACAGACAAGCTGTGTATATTTGTTAAAAACTATAAAAATTGGGGGGATCACCAGAAGCGGTAGGGCATGAAGGAGCTTGAATCACAACCAATAAAAAAAAAGTAAACATCTCCAAGTTGAATTCTAATTATGAGGCAGGCCGCGGGTTGTATTACATGTAATTTCATAGCATATAGAATA
>NC_056522.1:253305612-253308284 GCF_019175285.1 Sceloporus undulatus
TGGTGACCTTTAGGAAAACCTATCACTAGGTTTGTTCAGAAGGGCTTTTTGATTGCTTTCCTCTGAGGCTGACAAAGCCCCACTTGCTAAACCCCATTAGGGCTTGTATTTACATGTGGGACATCCAAGTCTTTGGCATTATACTAGGTCCAAGAGGACCAACAACTTGCTTAATGCGACTGGATGTCCCTACATATTATATGATTTACCTTACAAGGCTGCAATATTAGTTTTTCATGACCACTGATGAAGACGCATAGTCAAAATGTGTTTGGTCTCTGTTTGTCCACTTTGCAATTGTAATGGGCGTACTGTGCTATCCCTTTTAATTTTTTACTGAGAGGTGCAAGGGAATTTATCTGCCATTGTACTGGCATTTTGTATGTTCGACACCTCCTTATGTTCTGTTATACTGTTTGGGATTTGCAGTTTTCAAGCCTAGTACTGACTGGCAACACGAGCCTTGTGTTTGTTAGGGCATGGCTTACAGGCCAGCACAAGCCTGTTTGTTCATAGGATTGCAAATATTTTATGTTTTTTTAGTTCCTTTTAACATCCCATTGCAACATATTGTTTCAATAAAATTACTGTGTTTCCTATTTTCATCCCCCCTAGACTTTTTGTCCACACACTTGTTTTAGTATAGGGTATCCCCTCCCAGTTTTTTCTCTCCAAGTAAATAATCCACATTCTTTAAAAGCGAGGAGATGTGGATTGTTTATTCTAAGTCATCTCAGGGAGAAAATACTATAGCTCCACCCATCAGTTTGCAATTGCAACACAGAGAATATAACCCAAGGAGACTATACCCCTACTGGGTCTATCAATCATAATTAGATGGAATGCATATGTTCTTCATCAAGAACAAGGAACATGTGTCTGAAAATGAAGTTGGCAAAGTACTATAACTTGACTTCTCTGTGTTGGCTCGATACATTACCACCCATCTAGCTCCAAGCAGTTAGAACAGCAGCACTTCAAAATGTTTTGAGCTGTAGTGAATTTTGTTGTAAAGTGAGCATTTATTTGTCCTCTTCTCTTGTTTCTATTCCTCAAATTCTGCATTTTGAATGGATCCTTCAGGGTAGGGATGGGTATTTGGCTACTTTTACTACATATTATCAACCAATGACAGCATGTCAAGAGAACCAGTCAAATTTGATGCAAGATCTTTATTACAGAAGCAAAATGTTTACTTCTAAAAACAGTACTGTGCAAGAAAGGTCAATAAGTCTGTAATCATAAGCAATCATTGCAAGGAAATAAGTACCTTGAAACTCATCAGATTTACTTCTGAGTAAACATGCTGAGGATTGCCTAGGCTGAAAATTGTTTGGATGAAGATTCGGTGTTTAAGATTCTGGGTTAAAGATGGCTGTGTAAAGATGATTTTATACTATTTCATGTGGTGATGTTAATTGTTTGTAAAATTCAATTGTGAATGTTTATCAGTTTAGTCTGGGGGCCTCCTTGGGTCCCACTCCATTAGAAAGGCAACATACAAATGTCATAAAATAAATAAATAAATAAAAATAAAAATACTATCCAGGAACAAATGTTGGAAGAACTGTTGCTTACTAAAAGGCAGTGGACATGATTATAATAGCATGATAGTGTTGGGGAACTTGCATAGAAATAATTCATGTGAATTTAGCTTTACAACCCTTTTGAAATTAAGTTGACTTAAGGACCCAGCCTCAAGACATTGACTGACTGCTGGTGCTCCTTAGAGAGCATCCTGCAATTCTCCTTAGAGAGTCCTTTCTTTTAACATATGGATACATATATTATGAGAGTGATTCAGTCTGTAGGTGGAGTGACTTTAGTCAGTCTTTACAAAAATCTGGTACTCACAGACACTAAACCAGAAGTGGCATCATAAAGCTGTATTAAAGGAGAAATTAATCTCTAGCTTGAACCTAGTGCAAAGCTTTTGCATGTGCTCATCCTCAACTGAGGACCCTAGTGTGAGAAAATTCAGTGTAAGAATGCAGAGCACATCTGGGCTGGGGGGAAATGTGGCCCTCCTGATGTTTTTGGGTTGTAACCCCCATCAACCCTAGACAGCAGCATCAACGGTGAGAGTTGAGAGTTGAATAGTGGTTCAATAGCATCTTGGAAGGATCATGTGTTCCTCAACTCTGACTTAAATGTTGGATATAGACTGGCTGAGGTAGGTGCTGAAGGAGGACCACAGGGTAAGAAACCAAGATGAGGAAGCAAGGCTTTTACAGAAGGCAGTGTTCTCGCAAGTAAATTAAGTGGAAGGAAGTGTGAAGGAACAGTCCTCCTCTCCATGTCACAGGTACTTGGGCACAAGGTCTGTACAATTCAAGGGAGCTCACAGCAGAGTGCATATGCCCTTGCGCTTGACCTCCGTAGTAGAAAGCAGCAGCCCTAAGTTGCGGTCAGCATATGGCGGGTAGCGCACTGTGTTGATTGCTTCCAGGCCCATACAGCGCAAAAGGGAGGCACGGTAGTGAGTGAATGTGTCAAAGCTGAACTTGCCATGGTATTTGCCAATGCCACTGCATCCTACAACATAAGAAGAAGAAAGCATCCAGGTTAAAACCTGCTCATGGGCAGAACTTTTCAGTTCACTAGACAGCTTGGGTAGTTCTTTGTTCTGTTCTTTCTCATGCGAATAAGGTTTCAGGTGTGTTGGTACAGAG
>NC_056522.1:253308384-253309767 GCF_019175285.1 Sceloporus undulatus
AAAATGTGTCCTACATTTGAAAATGTTGTCCTGCATTTGTCCTACATTTGTCCCGGTTTGGAGGTCCTCACTTATGGCAACCCTAGGCAGAATTATTTTTTGTAAAAAAACAAAAGCAGTTTGTGCAGGAAATCCTAAACCCGAGTGGGGCCAATGTGTGTGTGTGCACGCACAGAGACAGACAGACAGACACTGGTTATCAAAATGAGAAGGGGGAAACCGTCTGTTGCTAACAGACACTTTATTTCTATTGTGAATAGAAGGCAACAGAAGACATCAATTCTAGTCAGGACCACGACAGTACTAAAACAGTACTGAGCTAACAAATTTAACAAAAATCAACTGTGGACCAAAATACATGGTGAAGGTCAGGCTATTAGCTGGGCTCTTTCATCTCCATAACATCTTTCCAGCAAGAGTTGGTGAACAATCATGACTTCTGTGGTTTATGCGCTCCCTCTAGTGGCCCTGCTTCATATAGTTATACAGTATACTGTATATGGATTGGATTGGCTTCTGTGGCATTGGACCTTTATTCCACTATTAATATTAGAAGGACGAGACTTATCCCTCCTTTAACTGTCACATTGTATTTTGTATTGTATTGCAATTTTTTACTGTACACCGCTATGATCATTGCGGAATAGCGGTCTATAAATAAAATGTATGATTATTATTATTATTATTATTATTATTATTATTATTATTATTATTATTATTGCTAGTGCTGCCATATATTTTGCATCAAGGCTCCTGTCTCTTATCAGCTGCACAAGTGCCAGAAATTCAACAGATGAAATTATATTTAACATTGCATCTCTCTATGGGTAGAAGCCCCTCTTGTGGAAGCTTTGTAGCTTATCCTATGGTTTAATAAATTGATTTACTTCTACTCGGCTTAATGCGGGTGGCAGCCTGATATTATCGCAAGGTTTTTGCTGCCTAATTTACCGCCCGAATACAGCTCGGGTCCATCCCTGCTTCCAGGAGCACTCTGGCGGCCATTTTCTTAACTCAGAAAACTCCCGGATCCAAAAAGAACTGGTAGGAACGCTCCTGGAAGTGGGGATGGACCTGAGTTGTATTTGGGCAGCATGCTCAAATGGTCATGCTCAAAATGGAGGACATTTTGGAATTCTTCCAGGATAGAAGGTTTAATGTAGGACATCTCCTGGAAAAGAAGGACATCTGGTCACCCAGCCAGCCAGGCCATGCATGACTGTCCCCCAATCCAATCTATCACACTCAGCAGCCTTAGCCAATCGCTGATGCTCCTCTGGATTGGCCATCCAATCCTGCCCTATTCAGTCTGCTCCCTCACATGCATTTGGAAATAATAATAATAATAATAATAATAATAATAATAATAATAATAATAATAAT
>NC_056522.1:253309777-253311919 GCF_019175285.1 Sceloporus undulatus
TTTGTAACAAGAAAGGAGTTGGAAGAATGAGCTTTCGTAAACTTAAGTCCACTTCCTCAAGTGCATTTGGTTTGATATAATAATAATGGCAATGATGATACAGAGAGATCTTGTAGCACCTTTGAGACTCACTGAAAGAAAGAAGTTGACAGCATAAGCTTCCCTAGACTTAAGCCTACTTCCTCAGATGCATGGGAATTGTAGTTTATTGTGGCACTAGAGCTCTTTCTCACAAAACTACAATTCTTAAAATTTCCCAGCACTGAACCAGGGCAGTAAAAGGGGTGTCAAACTGGATTATTTCTGCAGTGTGTGAACATCTGCCAGCGCATACGGGACATTGAACTACAAAATCATGTAAGTGCAGCCTCTTTACACTCAACTTTTAAAGACAATGGGAGAGGCTTGGTCCTTGCTGCATATTTGAAAAATCTAACAAATCCAAAGTATAGGAAAGCCTTTACCCTGGCCAAATTTAATGTACTTCCATCGGCCTTACTTGCAGGAAGATATAATAAACCATTTTCTGGATGTTTATGTCCCTGTGGGTCTGGGGAGGTAGAAATAGTGGGGCATGTTTTATTGTATTGCACCTTTTACTGGGATCTGCAGCGTTGTTTTATAGTACCAATTTTACAAAAAATACCAGGTAAACTTGATGCATTTTAAATTGATTAACTTCTGGCCAGGGATTACAACCAAGGTGGCAGGTTTTTGCGTTGCTGCAATAGCTTGTAGACGAAAAATGGTGTCTTAATTTTTTTTTAATTTTGAGAGTTGAAATAAGTTACAATTATTTTTTATTCAATTATGTTTACATTTATTTGCAAAAGATCTGCCATATTAACATTACAGGGATTTTCTGGGGATATTGATGGAATATTCCGGGTAATATTGGGGAATTCTGGGGATTTTGGTAAAACATTCCAGGGAATACTGTATCTTTGAGGCTTGTTGGCAACACTGCTCTCCTGAATTAGACTCTTTCCTCTCTTTTTTAATGTAAGCCATGGAAACCCCTACACATCCCTTTTTGCAGCTACACCCCTGGAATTCCTGTTTCAGGGTCATTCACATGTTGTTGTTTTTTAGCATGACTATGCAAATAATCTCACTCACCCATACGACCTTTGCTATTGATACTATGGAACCGCATCTAAGGGCATCTCTGGGAGTTCGTTTACATAAAAATGGGGTCAATAATGTGAATGTATTCAAAACACATTCAAGGCATGCAGAGTTTTACCCTGGTTTATCCCCCATCTATTCACCTCTGCTGAGAATCCAAATCTTATAGAAAAACTTATCCTGCATTAAGTGGAGGTTTTTGGCAGCTCCTCCCAGAACTTAATTGGATGTATTCAAAATGCATGTGAACAACAAAAATTCAAACCAGATTCTACCTGGATTATTTTTACTGTCTGCATAACAGCTCAGTCTCCCACACATGCACAAATATACACACAAATACACCCACACAGAAATATAAATGAATCATAGAGTCATAGAATCATAGAGTTGGAAGAGACCGCAAGGGGCATCCAGTCCAACCCCCTGCCATGCAGGAACTCTCAATCAAAGCATCCCTGACAGATGGCCATCCAGCCTCTGTTTAAAGACCTCCAAAGAAGGAGACTCCACTATACTCTGAGGAAATGTGTTCCACTGTGAAACAGCCCTCACTGTCAGGAACGTCCTCCTAATGTTGAGGTGGAATCTCTTTTCCTGCAGTTTGCATCCATTGCTCCAGGTCCTAGTCTCTGGAGCAGCAGAAAACAAGCTTGCTCCCTCCTCAATATGACATCCCTTCAAATATTTAAACAGGGCTATCATATCACCTCTTAACCTTCTTTTCTCCAGGCTAAACATCCCCAGCTCCCTAAGGCGTTCCTCATAGGGCATGGTTTCCAGACCCGCCAACATTTTAGTCACCCTCCTCTGGACACACTCGTTTCTCAATGTCCTTTTTGAATTTTGGTGCCCAGAACTGGACACAATATTCCAGGTGGGGTCTGACCAACGCAGAATAGAGTGGCACTATTACTTCCCTTGATCTAGACATTATACTTTTATTGATGCAGCCTAAAATCGCATTGGCCTTGTTAGCTGCTGCATCACACTGTTGACTCATGTTCAATTTGT
>NC_056522.1:253312019-253315310 GCF_019175285.1 Sceloporus undulatus
CAGAGGAATCCAGCAAGTTCCTATTTAAGATAAGTTGTGTGTCTCATTGTGCCTCTGGTCTAACCAAACAATAGAATTCTTACTTTCTTCCAGAGGGGTTTTGAGAGTTGTACTCCAAAAAGGTAATGTTTCTCGTTCCTGAATTATTTGACATAAGCTTCTTGTTCTAAGAAAAAACAGATTTTCTTCTTAGTATCTAAGAAATTGTATAGTTCTTTTGCTGGTGACTCACATAACATGCACAATTCACATCAGAGACAAGTTTCTTTCATTATCCTTTGTACTTCACAAGGCCTTTACCCGCACACTATGAGGTCACGATAGTAAGAACTTCATTACTTTAGACGCAAATGAGGATGATGGACCTGCGTCACTGACTGTGTGGGAGAACAGGGCCACCTTGGAAATGATCCATGCCTCCAGGAATGCTAAATGCAAGCAGGAAGAGATCCCATTATGCAGGTACATCCTGCTACCTGGCAAAAACTGACTGTAACCAACCAGAGTATGTTTTAAACTCTAACAGAGCCAAGCAGAAGGTCACACCTAAACAAGCTTTTCTGAAAAGGCACCACACCTGCAGCTTCATTCCTCTATCACCCTGCTAATCTCTCATCTCAGAAAAACAAGGAAAGAGGGGTTGGAAACTCAGCTGAAGTGTATTATTCTCTGTCTGCTTTAGCTGAATGAAAGAAGCTATTTGAGAGATAGCATTTTTAATATATAAAGAAGTAACTTCCCTGAAGGAAAAGATTGAACATAATTTGTGAACAGCACAAAGGTTTGCATTGCTGCAAGCCCACAAATCGGGTAGTTGGTGGGCGCCCTTTCACATAGCTTTTGACACAGAAATTATCACTAGCAATGACTGTTCTTGTCCATAGTAGTGGGATATTAATCCACAGCAGCGTTCCCCAACCTGGCACCCTCCAGATGTGTTAGCTACACCACCCATCATCCCCAGTGAGCAAGTCCAAAGTTCTATGGGAAACTGTCAGAAATAATAATAATAATAATAATTTGTTTTATTTATATACCGCTATTCCAAAGATCATAGCGGTGAACAGCAAGCAAGCTAATTAGCAAGTAAGCTAATTTGCCCCCAACAATCTGGGTACTCATTTTAGCTCCCTCCTCGGAAGGATGCAAGCCTGAGTCGAGCTTGGGCCCTTTGCTGGTCTTGAACTCGCAACCTTGTGGTTTTGAGTGAATGGCTGCAGTACAGGCATTTAGCCACTGTACCACCAGGGCTCCTATAGACTTAAGGCATGTCTAATGAGCCAACTACACCAATTTCTCCCCATATGCCCCCACTACATGACACAGGACCAAATCTCCAATTTCACAAGGGAAGAACAGTTCTGCACCAAATTTGCCCTATCCCTGCCTAAATCAGATTTTTAAAACTCACATTTTACTCCAGATTTTGCAGGAAAATCCAGGGCATTCCATAGCAACACCTAGTGGCTGTTTACATGTATCCTGCTGTGCTATCTGGTGTCACTGGTGTAAATTGCTCCTTCTGAAGTCACAATGAAATGTACAGCCATTTGATCAATGCTGGACACCTCGTTTCTGACCTCAGAAGGAGTGACTTAAGCCAGCGGTATTGCTGTTGGGCATCACAGAGGACACACCTGTAGACAGCTATGCAGCACCACTCAGACTACAGGGATAATGGAGGAGGGAGTGAAACGAGGCAGCTGTGAGGTCAAGATTCTCCAGAAGCAACTCAGAATATTCTGGTCAGTGTAGACAAGCCCCCAGGCCAAACAAGTCATTATCAGAATCAGAACAATCTTTTGGAAATGCTGAGCAACCAATTATGGGTAAGGGAGCTCTGCAACATGGGACAGTCATGTTCTGCATATCGAGTAAAGCAGCCACATTTGCTTCTTAACAAGGTAAGTTCCTAGAAAACAAGTGACAAATTTGGGATCTACTAGGGCAGGGGTTGGGACAATGTGGCCCCCAAGCACAACAAGACATCCCGAAAGCCCATAGACCCCACTCTCCAAAATTAAACATATGAAGGTGAAACATTGTCTACCCAAAATGGGATGGTTGGGCATTATCAGCCCCTCCTACAACCCACCCATCATCAATATTGTAAAGCTAATTCCACTAAGAGCCAGTACATACCAGCGCAAAGCTGTGTGGCAGCAGCGATATAAGAGCTTGGTGTGGCTCAGCGTCCACATCCGTCGAGCCCTAATATCGGTGCCGTTGTGTCATAAGGCTAAGGCCCCATCCACACAGGGCGCAGCTCATGACAGAGTGCCCAAATGGCTCTAGCCAGAAGCGCCATCATAAGAGCTGCAACGCAGACCTTTTGTACTTTGAATATTGATTTCCAATCAAACTGAGATAAATCCCCATTTCCCCTATTCAATGAAAGGCCTGGATTCTGCCTCATCTTCCTGTATGCGTTGGACAAATCACGCACAAACTATGTGAGATATTTGTTGGTCCTGTAGGACCTGCCTAACGAGGAAGACTTGAAAGAAACAAGGACCAGAGTGGTTTTTTGAGTAATGGAACCATGTTACAAAACTAGATCTGTTGTCGTGTTGGGTCGGATGGTCTTGGAAAGACCACTGTCTAGTTAATTTCCTGCAGTCTTACTCCCACAAATTAAAAATGTAATGTTTGCAGATCCCTCCATCAGAGTGGTCCTCGGGATTTGTAGTAGTTTGTGATCATTACTGTATTTGTCATATCTCTAAAAGATTTTTTAAAAGATTCAAAGTCTGATTCCTTGGAACTAGTTTATGTTGAAATCAATATGGGTGGGTATGGGCTGTATTGTTTCCACCAATGTCTACTTTTTTGGTGCAAAAGGAAGTGGAAAAAAGGAATTGGAAATTACATGTGCCCCCTCTCTCTTTAGCTAATGAGTTGCAATCTTTAAGGTGAGATAACCTGTGTCTTGCAAGTTGGGAAGTATATATTCAGTCCTTGTCAGGCAGAACCTATATCTTACCCCTTATAGGACCTAACTCAGAAGTCAGGAGAAGAAACCTTTCTCCTGGAGAATATCTGAGGTAGTCTTGAGGTACTTGATGTATGGTGATCGTCCAGTGGTACCTGCATCAGTTGGAGCATTCAAAACTACTGGGAGCAAATGCATAAATCCTACAGGGAAAGAGCACTTCTGTTACAGTGGTGCAATCTTTTGCTAGAGATGGAAAATTAGCGGCTTTACATCCGGAGGCCATCCCTTCTCTCTAGATGTTGCTGTAGCAACCACCTGTTGCGGCACTGATCCAGCTCAAAAAGGAGCCCAAAACA
>NC_056522.1:253315335-253318249 GCF_019175285.1 Sceloporus undulatus
TTTCATGCAATTTTTGCTGTTTTCCCCATGTGATAAAGTACATAGAATTATAGCCTTGGAAGGGATGCTAGAAATCATCTAATCCAGTGTATCATAAGATATCTGATGAGTGGGACCAGCAATTTTTCTGTCAATGTGCAAGGGAACAGTACTATATTTGTATCCACTGGCTACGTTTGTTTCTTTCTTTTTTGGAAACTCTCCATGGACTGGCAGCTGACAGCTCATGGACTGGCTGTGATCCATGGATCACCACTTTTGAGTAGCATTGATCTAGTCCAGTGTGGCAAACCTTTTTGGGGCTGCATGTCCCAACTGAATTTATTTCTGGCACCAGGTGCTGAGGGCCTCTGGGGGGAGGGGTTTCCACCCTCCAGGAGGCAGGACTTCTGGTCTCTGGGGGTGGGACTTCTGCCCTCCAGGGAGCGGGACTTGCACCCACCCCTTTCCCCAGACTCCAGCTACCTCGGAGAGACAGTCTGAGGCTGGGAAACACCAGGGGGGGAGGAGGCAGAGGCACACACCTGTGGCTCCTGCCCCCCAGAGCCCATTTCCCAGCTTCTAGCTTCCTCAGAGAGACTCCTGTGGTCATGTGGCCAGCATGACTTCCCCGAACACTGTTACCTTCCCACCAAAGTGGTACCTATTTATCTACTTGCATTTGTACGCTTTTGAACTGCTAGGCTGTCAGAATCTGGGACTAGTGACAGGAGATCATCCCATCATGCAGACGCGGGCCTTGAACTGCCAACCTTTTGATCTTCCAATAGTCAGAAATGACATCTTGACCACTAAGCCACTGCATCCTATGTATAAATAAAAGGAGCCACCTCCTCCTCTGAGTAGAGTGAAGAAAAGTAAGAGCTCAGTTCATCCTGGGAGCACCTAAAAGAATCACTGATTACCCCCCCCCCCCCATTTCATTGCCACAGCACAGCTTCTAGCCTTTCTGAATGCCTAGGTGGGCAAATGGTGGAGATAATAGCTCTTAGGAGCTTCCCTTCAAATGAGCACCAAGAAAAATCAGCCTTTGAAAGATTCAAATAAGACATTTGTGTATGTTTGTTAGCTTCTCCAGGTTAAAATCAGGCAAAGTTAGCACATTAAAGTTAAAGGCATTAATCACGTAGTCACCATTTGCTTTGATTTGCCTTTTTATCCTTCATCCTTTTTGACATGTGTGTTTTCACCTACACAGGATCACCATCTCCACACACAGCGTATATTTACCATAGTTCCTCCTCATCTATTCAGCCTTTAGAGTGAGCAAAAAGAATGATGTCTGACAATATATATATATATATATATGAGTTAAAATGCAGTATTAACATTGACCCATGGATAAGTCAACCCAGTATTTTTGGCACAATTTCTTTACTAAAATTTCTTGACTTATATATCAGTATATATAGAAAGTGTAAATAATTTAGCTTATAAACAAGTGTTTCTGGACTTCTGCAAATTGGTGTGTCTGTGTGTGTTTTAATATACTCTCTTGCTCCCTGTTTATGGGGATTCTTTATGCCCTCCATGTTCTGGGGCTTGCACCCAAGGTGGAGGCTTGACCCTAGTCCTTGCCTTAGTTAACTATTGCATGTTCTCCCTGACACCTCCCTACTCAGTGATAAAATTAGACTTCAGTACAGCAACTGATCTGGTTAAAGGTGAAGGCTGTAGTATGTTTCAAATTTGCTAATAATTATTATGCCACTTTAGTCATTTGCTGATGATAGAATGAGATTGGCACTTTTTTCCTTATGGCATAATTTAAGGAAAAGAAGTGATGGCAGCAACATTCCATAATGCGGGGAAATTGACATTAAAGCTCCCTGTCCCAGCTGAGAGTAAATTCTTCAAAACAGCAGTCATCATCATCATCATCATCATCATCATCTTTGCCTTGTGAGTTATGGATAATTTTAAGGCTTTCCATATTTATAGATTGTTTGAACAAATGGATTGGTTTTTCATGGATTACACATCATCCATAAGATCATTATTTGTTTGCAAAGAGACTGAATTTTTCAAATACACAGGACACTATGTTCTAAACCTGGGACTATAAAACATATCCTCCAGTGAGTGCATCAACTGTGATCATGTTTGCTTTGTGAAATAGTAGTTGTACATTTTCAAAGTTACTGATTGGTAACTGAACCAGCTGTACCTAGATTCTTCATTCTAAAACAGTGGGCATTGAGATCCAGCTTACCTGGTCAGCATTATGAATTTTTATTCTTCCATTCCTCAAGTTGATGTAACATGGTATGTCCTCCTTCCTGCATTTTAGCCTGATAATAACCTTGTGCTATAGAGCAATCCAAGATTACTCAGTTGAGTTTTGCTGCTGAGTGGGGTTATGCTCCTGATTCCAGTCCTATTTTAACACTCAAACTGGTACTCCACACTTGCTGAATTATACACAGCAGCAACTAAACCTAGGTAAAGCAGCTACAGATTGTTAACATACAAGATTAAACTGAAACAATTTTAAAGAAAGCCATAACAGAATATTATTGAAGGTAAGTTAGCATTTCAGAAAACACTTCAAATGGTTTGGGGCTGTTACTGTAAGGAGGAGGAGGGGTAGAAGACAATGGACCTTACCACACAGGGATTTTTTGAGTGCGGAAGTAGGGTCAGTTTGCATTGGTCGATGCGTATTTGCGTTATATCGCATTGGTGTTTCACACCTGTGAGCTCAGAATACGTATTGACCAATGCGATATAATGTGAATACGCTTTGGCCAATGCATATTCACGGCTGGGTTCCGAACTGAAGGCAGCCGGCTCCTCCGTTTTGTGAGTGCGCAAAATTAGTGGATCGGCGGGATCCATATTGATGGCCAGTGCGAAACCTCTGCTGCTTTGGCTGGTGTGTACATCCAATCCACTGGTTCTCCTGAAGACCACC
>NC_056522.1:253318274-253322441 GCF_019175285.1 Sceloporus undulatus
TTTACCATCCCGTTTGGACTACTTAATGGCTCTCATATAGACTGCCTTTGAAAAGTGTTCAAAAATCAACTGGTTCAAAGAGAGCGCCAGGATGTAAACAGGCGCCGAATTACAGAGCCCATACAACTCCCTGTTGAAACAGTTCATGGATGACAGTTAGTTCCCAGCACAATTCAAGGTATGGTTATATCATTACAAAGCCCTACATGGCTCAAGGTCCACATTATTTGCAGACCGTTCTCCTGGTATGAACCTTCCGGACTCTAGCCTCTGGAAAGCCTTCTCTCCATCCCAAACAACCTTCACAAAACCCGTTTGGTGGGGACACGAGAGAGGCCTCTAGCAGCTGCCCCTAAATCGGAAACTCCCGCCCAGGAGATAAGAACGGCTCCTACTGATGCTTACCGACGGCAGGTGACAGACTACTGTTCAAAAACAGGCATTTAAGGATCACTATAAGAACAGAGGAATGTGGACTAGTTTAATCATCTGTTTAATGTTTTCATTATCTATTTATTTTTAAAATTTTTAATGTACTTTTTGTTGTTTGTTTTTTAATATGTGAAGCGCTATGAGTCCAGCCTGGGAAAAAGAGCGGAATAATAATAAATAAATAAATAAATAAATAAAGGAATAAATAGTGTCACTTACTTGCTTGGTCAGGCCTCACTGGACTATGTGTCAAGTCTGGCATCACACTTCAAAAAGGAGTTGCGAAAACTGGAGCATGTCCAAAGGCGGATGACTAAAATGGTGAATGCCCTGTGAGGAAAGACTCAGGGAGCGGGGTGTTTAGCCTGGAGAAGAGAAGGTTAAGAGGTGATATGATATCCCTGTTTAAATATTTGAAACGGGATTCTCATATTGAGGAGGGAGCAAGCTTTGCTTTCTGCTGCTCCAGAGGACCTGGAACAATGGATCCAAGCTGCAGGAAAAAGATTCCACCTCAACATTAGGAGGACTTCCTGACAATAAGGGCTGTTCAACAGTGGTACCACACTCCCTAAGAGAAAAAGCAGCGCCTCTCAGAATCATTATTCAGCATGTGTGAAACCAAGATTGGGGAAGAAGGAAAGGATAAGCCTACTCGTCAGCTCCCCCCAGCATGCTATAAAAAAGCAGACGATCAAGAAGTATGGCCTCAAATAGAAACCATAGGAAAAATGAGAGACAAACGACGAAGAAAACGACTGTTGGATACATTTTAGAGAAACTTTCAAGTGGTCTCTAGGATGTTCAAATGTTTCTATTTACTTATCAACGGCTTATTGACTTGTTTCATTTCACATATGCTGTTAGTTTGAATAAAAACTTGGCTGAAGACAACACGTTGAACTGCTTTTTTTAATTTATTTTTTTATTTTGTGGTGTGTAGGAACCTATCCATACTTTCTTCCATGCTATTTCTGTCTCCAGTATCAAATTTTTGTTAAGAAAATATGTCCAGGAGCACATTTGTTAATGGAAGTTTTCATTTCATTTCATTTTCATTTCATTTAATCACATTTCTGTTAGGTTCTTGAGAAACCATGGGAGGCCAGCCAGTAGCAGTCATGCCCTGCTGGTTTCTTCTCTAATGAGATTGCACTGTTGCACAGAATACTGAACTAGATAGACTTGGTCCAACCCCAGCGTTAGTTATCCTTGTGTTTCTTAATCCCCTTTTCACTCAGTATGGTGGCTGTACTGGTGGAGAGAAGATGTGAGTTGTAGCCAAGGACAATTGGAGGGACCTGTGGTCTAGTTTCAAGCCAGCTGCCTTTTTGCCTCTCTTAATTTGACTCTTGGTCTTGTATTTCTGTTGGTGAGTCTAATAGGGTCCACCAGTATCTCAAGTTGAGAGCTATTATGAGGACCACCCCCCACCCCATGCATTATTTAGTGGACCTTCCGGTACAATCTGAGATTCTTTTTCAGGTGCACACACTGGAAGCGGGTAGTGATTTAGGCTACAAGGGCTGCACTACACTCCTTCCTAGGGCCATGTGGACCCTTGGCATTTGTTTCTACCCTGGTCAATTATTATGAACGTAATGCAAATCCTGTGAGCCAGCATGAATGTAGTGGTTTCAGTGTTGGTACTCGATTCTGGAGATCCGGGCTTGATGCTCTCTAGACCATTGAACCCACTGTCAGGACATGACATTGGTGTGGCCACTACGGGAGCTGTTGTGCAATAATTTGGAGCTCCGTGTCAGCATTCAAACCAGTTAATCATCGGAATGTTGATGAGAACTGTCAATGTCAGTTCTCAACTGTAATGAGAGGAGAGAGAGACAGTTGGTGCCTAGTTGAGTGGGCTGTGTCTGTTACAGTGAGACGTTGGTCCTATGAGTAGCTGTGTCTGTTACTGAGAGGCAGTGAGTGGTGTTGTTAATGTGGCTGCCCAGAGGTTGTGTATGTTGGTGGTTGGTTGTAAATAGTGGTATTAGAGACGGATTGTCAATACACTGTGTTATATTATGTGTAAATATGCAAAAAAAAGAAATAAAAGCCCTCGTTTAGAGTAAGATTGTAAGAGTCATTGTTAGTTGAAGACATCTCACAGATTCCTTCTTCCTGTCGACGTGGTTGAACTCTGCAGGTGGTCGTGGTGGACACTGCGCGTCATTTCCATAGGTCCCAACAAGGGCTATGGGCGCAGCACACGAGCCACAACACCCACTGGGTAAACTAGGGCAAGTCACATGCTCTCAGCCTCAGGGAAAGGCAGTGGCAAACCTCCTCTTAATCTTGTCAAGAAAACCCTGTGATAGGTTCACTTTAGGGATACCATAAGTTGAAAATTGCTTGAAGTCACACAACAGCAACAATAAAGCAAATTTCAGATGCTGGAGGAAATGCAAGACTTTGTGTTATACAGTTTTCAACTTGTTTTGAGGGCCTTTCATCAATGAAATGTTATTAGAAATAAAAAAAATAGATAGGGCTTCAGCTTTGGTCCTGCCTTCACTCTTTATAAAAACAAACACTCCTTTTGTGCATAAAAACCTGATTGTTCCCCTGTGTTTAGTGGCCAGATGACTGATCGTTTGGAAAAATAAAAGGGAGAATACGTTTTTTTCTGCCTCATTGATTGTTCAGAGTGTGGCACCCAGTCCTTAGGGATACAATGACATCTTATGTTCACTTTTTAAGATCTTCACTATAATACTAGCACATTTTATGAAAAATTGTTCCTCTTCATCAACTATGCTAACTCTTAATTAATTGAGTACTTGTACTCTATTTGCAATGGTGGAGAGAGACGTGAGTATCTGTGAAATGGTGGGAGGCATGGATTTGTGCTGACTGCTACCCTTTGATTCCCACCGTTTCACAGATCCTCAGTCTCTCTCCAAAAAGTCTCTTTTGTCACCAGGTGCCTGCTTCTGCTTTCGAGGCAGCAGATGCAGCAGTCCTGCTAGTTCATCTTTCTCCAGCCTCGATTCTAGTTTGTTCACTATTTGTATATGAGATGTAAGGCTTGAGAGAGAGAAGGATCTGAGAGACGAACAACAGGAGCGCTGCTGGTGCCTCTGCCACAGCCTCAAAGGTGAAAATGGGCAGCTGGCAGTAAAAAGTTTTGGGTTTTGGCAGTTTTTGGATTTCTGGATTGGGGTACTTACCCTATTTAAATACATATATCTATATGTATCTTTGGGCATATACCTCTAATTCTGGAGTGCAAGTAAGGAGGAGATGATATTTGGTAGTCATCATTTCTCTCTCTGGTGCTGAAAAGTGAACCTGAATGGTTAGCTTAGGCTGCATCCACACTGCAGAAATAATCCAGTTTGACATAATTTTAACTGTCTGGCTCAGTGCTGTGGAATTCTGGGAATTGTAGTGTGCTACAGCAGCACAGCTCTCTGACACAGAAGGCTAAATGTCTTACAAAATATAATTCCCAGAACTCCATAGCATTGAGCCATGGCAGTTAAAGCAGTATTGAACTGGATTATTTCTGCAGTGCGGATACAGTCTTAGTTGATCTTGGGAGTGAAGGTTCTATGACTTAGCTTTTCTTCTAGGGCTGTTAGCCGCTCTGGAGGTTGGGACTAAGAGTTTTCAGTAGATTGTAGTGCATGTGTATGAGGAGAACACTCTTCATTATTATTACTATTATTATTAACCTTTATTTATAAAGCGCTGTAAATTTACACAGCGCTGTACATACAATCTTTT